>NC_065452.1:37441016-37745094 GCF_917563875.1 Diabrotica virgifera virgifera | reverse complement strand
ACACTCGGTACGTAAAAAATACATACGAATTAAAAAAGAAGATCAAAATCTATCAACTACAACCTGAGATAAAAAATCTTCAATATTTTGAAGATTGTGATAAACCTAAAAATGCCCAACCAAAATGTGTCCACTCTGGAGAAAGTCATCCTGCAAACTACAGAGGATGCATGGTAGCAAAAGAAATGCAGAAGTTAAAAGACAATCGAAATAAGAGAACTACAATACCTAAACAGCCGCAAAGGGTGCAACAGCATAATCCGATATACAAAACAAACGAAAACAAAAAAACCTACAGCCAAGCCGCTAGAGGTAATCTAGAAATTGAAAGTACTAACCCAAAACACAGCTCTAACATTGAGAGCACTCTCCAACAAATACTGGAAACATTGACCAAAATGGATGAACGCATTACTAGATTAGAATATAGCACCAAAGGAGCTATTCCTAAGAACTTTAATGCCAGATAGTCTGAGGATAATGGAATGGAATGCAAATGGACTATTGCAGCATCAACAAGAACTGCAGACTGTCCTAGACATTGAAAAAATTGACATTTGTCTCATTTCTGAAAGAGACTTTACAAATGAAACCTACATTCATTTTAAAGTATTTAAAGTATTCCATACCTTACATCCGGGTAATACAGCCAGAGGTGGTAGTGCTATCATAATAAAAGAAACTATTAGACATCATCAAGAAATATGCTACAAAACAGAAATGTTCCAAGCTACTTCAGTAAGTGTTAAAACAAAATCTTTTGAGCTTATCGTTACCGCTGTCTACTCTCCACCAAAACATAACATCAAAAAAGATAAATATGTAGAATTTTTGAATAGACATGGCAAAAGATTTATAATTGGTAGTGATTTTAATGCCAAGCACTAGTGATGTAACGAATGTCATTTTTTGAACATTCGCGAATACGAATGCGAATATCTGCTACCGACATTCGCGAATGCGGATGCGAATGCGAATATTCAGTTTTTTAAATATGTTTCCATTTTGTAAGGTTTTCTAAATTTCTAATAAGAACTTATTTGATATTTAGTTTAAATCAACCAAAAATCTTAAGCTATATTTTATTACATAATATTACCAAATAATAAAATAAAGTGAAGGCTGATAATATGACTAGGTATACGAGGTTAAGTTAAGTTGCCTTTTCTTAATAAAAAAAAAAGATGAGCAGTGAATAGATTTTGTTTTTATTAACCTAATATTATCTTCAAATTATTTTTTTTCTGATAATTCATATTCGCAAAACATTCGCAAAAATTTCGTGGATGCGAATGCGAATATGGAAAAACATGCCAATATTCGCGAATGCGAATACGAATATTCGCTACATCACTACCAAGCACACCCATTGGGGTTCTAGATTAATCACAACCAAGGGGAAGGCACTCTTGCAGGCAGTTAAACAATTAAAATGCGAAACACTTTTAACAGGTAAACCGACGTATTGGCCTACTGATCCCAACAAAATTCCAGACCTGATTGATTTATTTATAACTAGAAATATTTCTGTTAATTATTTACATATTGAAGAAGCATGGGACATGAACTCCGATCATTCACCCATCCTTCTCACAGTGAGTGATACTGTTATTCAAAGCCAGCCACCTCCTAAACTGACTAATAGGCTAACAGATTGGCTGAGTTTTCAGCTTCACTTAGAAGAAACAATCAATCTGAAAGTTTCACTAAAAACTAGATACGAACTTGATGAAGAAACGGAATGTTTTGTTAAACAAGTTTAACAAGCCGCTTGGAATAACTCACCTGAACTGATTCATAGAGTTAAAGGTAATAATTACCCTAAAGAAATTAGAAAGCTAATCGAAGAGAAAAGAAAACTCAGAAGGATCTGGCAATGCTCTAGAGCTCCATCTGATAAAACAAAACTAAATAATGCTACACAACAGCATGATAGCACAACTGAGTATTCCCTCTGGAGAACCACTAAGAAATTAAAACGACCGATAATGCAAAATCCTCCACTAAGAAATACAGATGGAAGTTGGGCAAAAAGCAATTTAGAGAAGGCTAATAAATTTGCTGAATATCTCGAGGAAACATTCCAACCAAATGAAGGTGATAACACACTACAATGGGAAAATATCACACAGGAAGAAGGTGAACTAGTCACTCCAGAAGAAGTGGTCGATGAAATTAAATCAAACATCAATCCCAGGAAAGCACCTGGGTTTGACTTAATTACTGGGGAAATCCTGAAACAACTTCCTAGAAAAGCCATAGTAAAACTGACATATCTTATAAATGCCTCGTTCAGATTAAGATATATTCCCAAGATATGGAAAGTGGCTGAGTGGCTGAGGTCATAATGATCCTTAAACCTGGAAAACAACCAAATACAGTATCATCGTACAGACCGATTTCATTACTACCCGTAATTTCAAAGCTGTACGAGAAGCTTTTGCTACAAAGGTTTTAACCTCTTATAGATGCTAAGGCTCTAATTCCATCACACCAGTTTGGGTTTCGAGAAAGTCATTAAACTATCGACCAAGTCCATAGAATAACGGATATACTAGAGAGGTCGCTGGAAGGAAAGAAAGTTTGCTCCGCTGCCTTCCTCGACGTGGCGCAAGCTTTTGATAAGGTATGGCACGAAGGAATTAAATACAAATTAAGCAGGATTTTGCCAAGACCATACACAGAATTATTGGAATCTTATCTATCAGAGAGAGTTTTTAGGGTTAAACAAGAAGAAGCCTACTCGGAACTAAAGGAAATCAATGCAGGTGTACCACAAAGTAGTGTGATAGGACCGGTCCTATACCTATTATACACTAGTGACATCCCTGAAGTAGATCATAACACAATAGCTACCTTTGCTGATGACACTGCCGTTTTAGCCGTAGGTGAAGACCATGAAGAAGCAGCAAGAAAACTACAAATATCTGTTAACAGACTTAACAAGTGGACTAAACGCTGGCGAATTAAATTAAACGAAATGAAGTCAGTACATATAAATTTTACAAACAAGAAAAAACAATACATTCCTGTTAACGTAAATAATACCCAGATACCATACGCCGATACCGCAAAATATTTGGGTATTACACTAGACCAGCGGTTCTCAACCTTTTTTACTCAGCGACGCACTAACGTACTCCTTACAGATTCGCGACACCCTTATATGTACAAATTTTTGCTAGTGGTAGGTAAGTACAGATGAAAGCATATTATTTTTTATTTGGTAAGGACATAACAAGCAAAAAACAAAACAGAAAGAATACATAAAATTAGTGTTAACTTTGACCCTGATGACTTTTGCAAAGTATATCTATCCGAGGACGAATTGTAGACAGACACATTCTCAGCTCGCTGTCCACATCAAGGAGTCGAGACCGGTAGCTAGATTTTATATTTTTCATTGCAGAAAATGCAGATTCACATAAGTACGAGGTCGAAAACGGCAGTAAAAGGGATACTGCTTTCTTTGCTAATTCTGGGTATTCATTCTTAATTGAAATCCAAAAACCATCCGGAGCTACTTCTCTAAATTTTGATTTTAAAACTGTGTCAGAATACACTTCAATAAGTTGTTCCTTTTCAGAACAGGTTAATTCTGCCTTGCTTACGTTGTTCTCGTCAAGTGCAATCAACCATTCACAGTTAGCACTCAAGAGAGAGGGAAAGTATTTTAGTTATCCCTTCTTGCAACTTACATAAGTGCTCTTCCATGCTCTCCTTTAGTAGAGTCTGTTCTTCAGATTTCAAATTTATTAAAGTTATAGAGGTTTCGGGAAAAGCAGTCAAATCGTTTTTTTCTATAACCGAGTTCCAGAATGTAAGTTTTTTGGAGAACGCACTTATTTTATCAGTTGATGATATTATGGTTTCCTTTCGTCCTTGCATAGTTACATTCAAAGAATTTAGCTTACTAAAAATGTCTGAAAGGTAAGCCAACTTAGCACACCAAAGAGGGTTTTTAAGATTTTTACAAAAATCACTTTGGCCATCTTCTGTTTTAAAAAATTCGAGTAGTTCGTTTTTAAGTTCTAAAACTCTGTTCAGTATTTTTCCTTTCGGAAGCCAACAAATTTTACTATGAAATAACAAGACTTTATGATCTGCGCCCATGTCTTTACAAAGTTTCTCAAACACCTTTGATTTCACCGGACGGGTTTTGATATAGTTGATCATAGAAACAACACTATGAATAACTTCACCCAGTTGGCTTCCATCGTAGTTTTTACTACCAGAGCTTCTCGATGTAAAAAGCAATGAGTAATTATTATCACCTGGTTTTTCTTTAGTGCGAAACTTAAAAATCCTTTGACATTTCCCCTCATTGCAGCAGCACCATCTGTACATATCGCAATACAATCCGGCCACTTAAGTCCGTGATCCTGAAAGAAGGTGTCAACAGTAGAAAATATATCAGCTCCAGTGGTTGTTGTTTCCAATTCACGACAGAATAGGAACTGTTCAATAATTTCCGGTCCGTACACAAATCTTACAAAAGATATCAATTGGGCCTTTCCCGAAATGTCCGCGCTTTCGTCCAGTTTTAGAGCAAATTGTGTATTTGCCAATACCTCCCTAAGATTACTTTGAATGTCGATTAACAGGTTAAATTTTAAAAACAGTTATAGAGGAAACAATTACGGATTGGCACTTTATTGATTGGTATAACGTGGTATATACCTAATAGTTAAAAAATTGGTTGAATGCATGATTGGTATATTATAACAAGTAAAAAATATAAATAAAAATATCGTATTAGTAAATCTCGCGACACACCTGATAGGTTCTTCCGGCACACCAGTGTGTCGCGACACGGTGGTTGAGAACCGCTGCACTAGACGCTAGGTTACGCTGGAGGGCCCATGTTAAAAAGAAACGAGAACAGCTTAACATGAGCTATAAAAAAATGTATTGGTTATTGGGAAGACAATCCACTCTCTCGATCTACAATAAAATACTTTTGTATAAACAGGCTATAAAACCTATATGCTCATTTTGAACATCAACATCAAAATGAGCACCAGATATATCCTAAAGTTCATTCAAGTATACGCACCTACTACAGGCCATTCAGATGAAGAAGTCCAAATATTCTACGACCAAATATCTTGTGCAATCAAGGAAAATCCTGGCCACTTCTTAATAATAGGCGGTGATTTCAACGCCAAAATAGGTACCAAGGAAGACCCCTCTGAAATAATATTGGGAAATTTTGGAAGCGAAAGCAGAAATGATAGAGGCAAACAACTGTTAACTTTTCTTTTGGAAAACAATCTCTATCAAATGAACAGCTTCTTTAAAAAGATAAAACACAGAAGATGGACCTGGGAAAGTCCAGATGGAAAAACAAGGAACGAAATCGACTATTTCTTAACAAATAAAAAAGAATTATTTAAAGACGTAAATGTGTTAAACCAGTTCAGCACAAGCAGTGATCACAGGTTAGTAAGAGCTAAAATAACGATATCGATCGAAATGATAAATAAGAAACACCCAAAGAAATGGGTAAAACCAACTAATATTCAGGAGTTCGAAAAATATATTAATGATACATTGAAAGATACAACAACAACAGACATTAATATACTGAACAAGCAAATAATCACCACAATACAACAGGCTCAAACTAAATACTGTCCAACAAACCAAAAAGATGAAAAACTAAGTCAACCTACTAAAACCCTTATAGAACTAAGACGACAGATGAAAGGAGATACAAGTTCCAGCAAAGAAGCGCTAAATCAAATAAATAAGACTATCACAAAGTCAATATGAAAAGACATAAGAAACTACAATGTAGAAAAAACAAAACAAGCAATAGAGCAAAATAAGAACATGAAAGTTTTGAAGAACGTAAGCGTACAAAAAGGAAAAATAGAAATCAACAAACTAAGAAACAGAACTGGAAAAGAAACTACAAACAGAGATGAAATATTAACAATAGTCGAAGAGTTCTACACAGAGTTATACAAATCAAGAAAAAAAGATGACAATGCGCAACCTCCAATTACAGTAAAAACTGGGGTATTAAATCAAAGATCGGATTTAATGCCCGATATAACAAAATCAGAAATCAAAGAGGCTCTGAAGAAAATGAAAAATCATCGAACCCCAGGTGAAGATGGAATAGTATCAGAAGCACTAAAAATTGGAGGAAATATACTACTTGAAAAAATTAAACAACTTTTCAATATCTGCCTTCACAACGCCAATATTCCAACAGACTGGAACAACGCTACTATGATTCTATTACACAAAGCAGGAGACAAAGCCAATTTAGAGAATTACAGACCGATTAGCCTCCTCAGCCATTTATATAAGTTATTTACGCGAATAATAGTTAAGAGAATGGAAAGAAAGTTAGAGACTTATCAACCAAGAGAACAGGCAGGATTCCGAAAAAATTACGGAACAAATGACCATCTACAAAGTATAAAAACCCTGATAGAGAAAGTAGTGGAATACAATAAACCCCTAGTTCTAGTTTTTATCGATTTTCATAAAGCCTTTGACACAGTTGAACTTAGCAAAATATTACAGGCGCTTAAAGAATGCAGGCTAGATTATAGGTATAAAAAATTATTACACAAAATATACTTACAGGCAACAACCACTGTCAAATTACATACTAACAGTAATCGCATAAAAATAGAACGGGGGGTTAGACAAGGAGACCCAATGTCACCTAAACTTTTTAATACGGTCTTAGAACATGCTTTCAAGAGTTTGGATTGGATGACAAAGGGAATAAAAATGGATGGAGAATACCTAAACAACTTACGTTTCGCCGATGATATAGTCATAGTAGCTGAGGATCTAGGTATGGCAAGAGAGATGGTACAAGAACTCGTTGTAGCTACAGAAAATGTAGGTTTAAATATAAACATCTCAAAAACAAAAATAATGACAAATTTGGTACCCAACCAGAACATCAGTATTGGTGGGAAGGAAATAGAACTCGTAGATAGATATAAATACCTCGGACATGAAATTACCATTGGCAGGGATAACCAGACTCATGAGCTGAAGAGAAGAATCGGTCTTGGGTGGGCAGCATTTGGAAAACTGAGAGAAACTTTTAAAAGTGAGTTACCCACATGTCTAAAGAGAAAGGTATTCGATCAGTGCGTCCTCCCAGTCTTGACGTACGGATCAGAAACACTTACCTTAACTAAAGCCTCGGCTACCAAACTAAGAGTCACGCAGAGAAGAATGGAGCGGTCAATGTTAGGAATAACTCTGCGAGACAAAATCAGAAACGAAGAAATCAGGAGAAGAACAAAGGTGACTGACGTCATCGAGAGGATAGCCAGGTTGAAGTGGAGATGGGCAGGACACGTAGCCAGAATGACAGATGGGCGATGGACGAAGAGGTTATTGGAATGGAGGCCAAGAGAAGACAAGAGAAGCGTCGGTCGACCGCCTACAAGATGGACTGACGACTTAAGAAAGGTAAATAAAAACTGGATGAGGGCGGCGCAGGATAGATGGGGTAGGAAACGAGGGGAGGAGGCCTATGTTCAGCAGTGGACTTTTGAGGCTGGATGATGATGAAAACCTATATGGACATATGGCATCCAGCTATGGGGCTGCGCTAGTAATACTAATTTAAACATCCTTCAACGATTCCAAAACAAAGTGCTAAGGAACATTGTCAATGCTCCATGGTACTATAGGAACAGTGACCTCCATAGGGACCTACACATGGATACTGTTAACAAGACGATAGAAAAATTTGCCAAGAGTCACGAACAACGACTTCTTCAACACGTCAATGTTGAGGCCATCCAGCTCCTCGACAACACGGATCTAGCTAGAAGACTCAAGAGGAAGAAACCTTTCGAGTTAGTGAAGTGAAAAATAGTGCACGGTGCAAGTGATGGTACAAGTTAAAATTTGTGCAATATATTAACAGAACCTAAGGGGTACTATTGAGTTTGTCCTTAGTCTTAAGTTTTTAGTAGTAATTTAGGTTAGAAATAAGTTGCTCATTGATCACATTATTTGATCAGATTGTAATGTCCTTAAGCATCTTTTTGGTGTTTATTAAATAAGAAAAAATATTTTGAAGATCATTAACATTTTTTTAACGCATGAATTTTTAGTTCCCCCTAACATGCTCCATCTAACTTTCATTTAAGTCTCATTTTTAGCAGTCCTAAAAAATTATTTTTCCTAACCTTTTTTCTACTCTCATACTTTAATATATCAATTTTATGATTTCACTACTTTTATCACAATGAGCTTCATTATTATAAAAATTTTCATTATGATACATTTTTAACCATATTTAACCTATAGAATCGCTAGATGACATTCGCGATAAAGATGCCACATGCGCAGTTACCAATGTCAAGATAAATGCATACGCTTTGACAGTTCACAATATTAAACTGATTAATTCAAAAATTAAAGTATCTAAATGTCTGAAAACGATAGGAATATTAAAAATGTATCCTCAAATTCATTTTAATAATTGTAATATTGAAAATATAAATGTATTATAATATTAACAAAATAAATAAAATAATAAATAAAATAATAATTAAAATAATAATTTAACCATATAACTGCTTAATTTGTTTGCGTTACAAAATTAATAAATTTGAATATATTTTTTGTTGTGAATGATCATAGAAAAAATCGTGTATACAACTGGCATGTATTTATCATTATGAAGCTCGTATTCTATATCTCGCATCCGTATCCGTATCTCGTATCCGTCATAATATGCCTCCTTTACACATCGGCAGACGCGTCTGCGGACGGCATCTGCGTATGCATCTGGAGATGTGTGTAGATGGGGTAATTTGATCTTTTGTTGTATATATATCACGTCGGCGGACGCGTCTACGAAATATCCGATTGTTGTCTGTTTTTCTAACACAGATCAAAGGGTTTCGGTGTGAACGCCCGATGCCTCTCCACACATCTGACCCCTGACTTCTACGACGCATTAGTTTTCGCAGTGAATTCAAAGTAGATATTGCGTCACCCGAGAATTAACACAGACTGAACGATTTACAGATGTGTACCTACAGATGTGTGGTCAGCTCGTGATGATACATCGGCAGATGTACCCGCAGACGCTTCTGCCGATGTGTAGAGGAGGCATTACTCGCATCATAATAACCATCATTAAATGCTCGTTGCATAATATACTATCTTGATACATATCGATAGTTTTAAGCTTGTCTCACACGGGGAGCTAAACTATAATATACATATACACATTATAGTTTAGCTCCCCGTACGTGACAAGCTTAAGGGTAAGAACAGAACAAGTAGGTCGCGGTGGAGGTGAAGGTCGCGGTCGATGTCGATATCAATGTAAAACAAACACATTCTAGTGAATGGAAGAGAACAGAGCAGGTAAGGGTAAGCACAGAACGAGTAAGTCGCGGTGGAGCTGTAGCTGTCGGTCGCGGTTGATGTCGACATCCATGTAAAACAAACACATTGTAATGAATGGAAGCGAACAGAGCAGGTAAGTCGCGGTGGAGGTTTAGCGCGATGCCATCCAGGAGGTTTACATCGATGCTTCGATGCTTTTGAAAATCACTTTGTTTTAGGTACATACATGTCGTTCGAGGCCAAGTTGTCATTACCTGCGCTACCTGAGTTGCTACTTTTTATATAATTCTTTTTTCGTATTCAGTTTATTTTTGAATTTCTAAAGTATATAAATTCAGTAAGTTTTTGAAGTGCTTGAAAGAGATAGTAACTCAACTTGTATTGGAATGACAGGTAATTGATAAAAATGAGAATATAGTACATTATTTCACGGTTTTTGCTGTAAATTTTAAAGAACCGTTTGGATTTACATTAAATTTAGCATAAGGATAGCTAACATGTCAAAAAATAATAGTGATATGGTGCCGATGTGTGCTTTTGTCCTGGGGATAGGTTTCACCCCATCTCGGGGGTGAAAAAATATATGTCCAAGATAAGTCCCGAAATAGATAAACTGACTATGTAATTTTAGACAATTTTTGTTTTATAGAGTTTTTTCACCAAATCAATACTTTTCGAGTTATTTGCAAGTGAATATGTTCATTTTCCAACAAAATAACCACGTTTTTATACGGTTTTTCGCAAATAACTCAAAACGTAAGCATTTTGTAAAAAAAATATTCTTAGCAAAACTATAGCCTATAAAAAAAGTAAAAAAAACGGTGTATATACTAGGTCTCTATACCTAGCAAAAGCAGAGTTATAGCTAATGAAAAATAGCTTCATATTCGAAAAATTCCAAATAGAATAATTCAATGTGAAATATCCAAATAATGAAGCATTCTTGGGGATAACACATTACAACTTTTTTAAAGTGTTAAAAAAAGCTTTATTTCTGTTTAAAAAAAATCAAAGTTGTGGTGAGATACAGATCCATCCAAATAGGGAGTAGTTGTTTCCAATAAGTACGAGAATGTCTCAGGCGTCATCCTCATATACAAATAAAATCGTTCCGGGTCATTTTTCAGTTCGTGATATTCGATGATATTCCCCTAAACGGCTTTTTTTCAAATTTATTGGATGCACTGAAAACCGTCTGTTGGATATATTATCTATCATCCACCATTTGGTTACAGCTGACATTTCATCACTATCATCACTTGACTGACACAACATCGCAAAAACACAGTCTTTTTGTCATTCAAATTTCATTAAACTACTTCACTTGATGGTGGTTCTAGCTCGACTGACAGCGCAGGTGACCTCCTTGTTATGTGATGTCGACATCGACCGCGACTTAACTAGTAGCATCCACCGCCACCTACACCTCCACCTCGACCCACTTGTTCTGTTCTTACCCTTACTCTTAAACTATTATTTGATATGAGTAGAATTACCGTATCTTCATCATTTTCTGACTAATATTATTGTAAAAAAAGATCTCTGGGATAAAAAAATCGAATAACTTTTAAACTAATTGATGGATTGTTCTGAAATTTTGAAGGTTAGTTAAATACCGCAATAACCAATTTTGGGCGAAATAACAAAGTTCTATGATACTTTTAGTAATAGGTATTAACAAATAACGATTTCGCCTTATTTTGCAGTTTGAGAAGCAAATAACTTTTTAACTTTTAACAATCGCCCTTTTGAAGCTTTTTCAATGTTTTAAAAAATCAAATTTTGTAATTTTATGTCAACCATTTAGCGTTTTAATTGGGTACAAAAATCGAAAATATCGCGTTTTTTACACAAAATTGTTAATAATTAGAAATGGCTCCTAACTTTTGGCAGGTAGATTTCTTTCTATAGATCTACAATAACTAAAAGAGTGTGTGTACTTATGTACGCACGTAAGAAATAATTATACTTCTTACGTTTCTTCTAAAAAATAGTTTTTAATTTTTTAAAACGAAATAAAAAAAATTATTAGTTAATAATGTAATGATTTATAATTTACAGTGTAAATAAATTATACATACCGACAGATAACCTCAACTCTATAAATGCACTTAAAACAGTGTATTAAAACCACTTTTACCACTAATATTCAAAAGAAATATTTCACTAATTATTACCACTAATAAATTATCATTTAATATCTATCACCGTCGTATATTATATATAATGTAATTAACAAAAATACCAATATACTGGGTTGGGATAAAGTATGGAACCAAGCAAATATCTTTGAAACGCAAAAAACAATATTTATGAAACTTTGCATGCACGTACAGTTACGCAAAAGGCATCTGTTGCCATATTTTTTGTTAATACTCCACTTCCGGTTTCACCGGAAATACCTCTAACTTATTTAATTTAAATGGGACACCCTGTATATTTTTGCGGATTTTAAAAGAACTTATTATTTTTAATTCATACATACCAAATTTGGTAGACTTTTTTTTAAAGTGTCGATAATTTTTTGTATTATACAACGTAGTAGGAAATAAACGAGTGCCATCTGCACTGGCGAAGCGTCCATGTAACCACTGTTACCATTGGTAACAGTTAAAAATCTTGCAAATAAATATTTTATGACTACTATGAAATAATTCCATTTCTATTTTTTACCAACAGAAATATTTGTTAATACGTAGTACCTACCAAATTCAGTAAATAGCCAATTAGACGCACGAAAATATTGGCGAGATTACATGTGAATACATTTGAATCCGTTGCAGGGTTGCACGTTATTATATTCCGTTACCACTTCTAGTTCTGGTAACGAAAGATCATTCTCGCTATCGGTCGAGACTGAAAATTTTGAAGGAATGACGGCTCCAGAGACGGCGCGGGCACGCTGTGTATATCAGTATTGTCACCATTTTACAATATGGTAACGTTAGTTTAGTAGCTATTCGTTTTGAACATGGAAGAATGTTGCTGCGTAATCGATCAACTACTTGAAAAGTCATTATCCTTGTATATTTTTTTATATATAATTTTGAAGAAAAAAATGAAATTATTGAAAATAGAAGATTTAAAATATATAAACACTAGTTTTCAAAATATGTTCTGTTCCCTACTTGTTTATTTTTGATGTTAATTTTATTGTAGAATAATCTGTTTAGTTTGTTTATTATTTATTGTTATAGGTACCTATTACATGCATATAATACATGTATACATAATTACAAAAACTTATATTTGGGAGGTTCAAAATAATTGTTATCTACTTTTTATGTCATATTATGTATAAGTTTTTAGTTTGTGAAAACTGTCATTATTGACAGCAGTGCGTGAAGGGTTTAAAGTGTGCGTGAAGTAACAATGTATTTTAAATGGGATTTACTTCTTCGCACACTTTCAATGGGTTTTTTGGCACATTTTCATATAATCAAGTATCCTTAACTTTCGCGTTGTCATATTTATGACAATATGGGCAATTACTTACAATAGGGTAGCCGAACGTCCCGAAAAAACGATATTTTCCCGTTTTTTAACGATTTGTCCCGGTGTCCCGAAAAAGTCTCTCGGGACGCCTAAATGTCTCGTATTTTTTCGTCAATTTCAATTGTTTCTTCAATTTCGGCATTTGTTTTCATTATTATTTCTCCCTCTCTTATTACATTGTGGTCCAGTATTGTTCTCATTATTGTTCGTTCAAATTTCGGAATGCTATGTTCCTCTTTCTTATTAATCGTCGTTGTTTCCATCCCATATGTATCAACAGGTCTTATTAAGGTATTATATTATTTCATATTATACTTATCTTGTTTCTCAACAGATTTCTAATCATTCCATATGTTTTTTTGCCTTTCAGAATTCTTTCCTCTGTTCTCTCTTTTGCGGTTTTCCATATTGTTACTCCCAAGTAGCTAAAGGTGGATACAAGTTTGTCCTCCTTATGATTACTTTCAATATCAGATTAAATAATAGTGTCGGGGAGACAGAGTCACCTTATTTCACTCATTTATTTACATTTATCTCCTTAGCCCGGCCGCACATCAAAGAAACATGAAACGTAAATTACGTTTCATGGAAATAAACCACTGCTAAACAAATATACGTCCGGCCATTTATAAAACTCTCCGAAAATAAAAATGTGTCATGAGCATGAATCACACTAGTTTCATTGGTAGGCGGACTTTGAGATTTATTTAGCAGTGTTTTAGTTTCATGAAACATGTTTTTCGTTTCATGTTTCATGTTTTTCGTTTCATATTTCTTTGGTGTGCGGCTTGGCTTAGAAGTTGTTCGTTGAAACTGATCCTTGCTTTGGTGTTCTTTAGGCTTACTGTTAGCATAATTTGTCTTAATATTTCTGGGATTCCAACATTCACTATCTCCTCCATCATTTTCGTCCGATTGATTATATCAAAAGCGCTTTTAAAATCTATGAATATTCGGGGAATTTCTCTGTTGTATTCTCTAGATTTTTGAATTATTTGTTTCACTGTATGTGTGAAATTGTGAAATTAATCATCGACCTCCTTGGTCTGAATCCATTCTGGTATTCTCCTAATATTCGTTCAGCGCATTATTTAAGTCTCATGTTTAGTATGTCTGCTAGAATGTTATATGTGGTGTTTAATAAAGTTATTGCTCTTTAATTCTGGCACTCCTCCCGATCTCCTTTTTTTTTTCATATATTATAGGTACTATAATACCTGTGTTCCAATCGTCTGGTAGTCAGTTTTGTCCATAATTTGTTGTATTAGTTGGTTTATTTTTTTATGTAATTCTCTTCCTCCGTATTTTTTTAATTCCACTACTTTTTCATCTTCTCCTGCTGGTTTTCCGTTTCCTAGGTTTTTAATATTTGTTTTTGTACTTCTTCTGCTGTGAAAATTTCGACTTCGTCGTTATCTTCTACGGTTTTATTTCTTCATCGCAGTGTGCTTCCTTCTTCATAGTGAATAGCATTTTTTCGTAATATTCTTCCTATATTTTGCTGATCTGTTTCTCTTCAAATACGGTTTCTCCTTTCTGGTTTTTTGCTAATTTTTTTTAATGCTGGGCTTATTTTTTGTTGCTCTGACTTTTTTTGTAAAATTGCTTTATTTACTGTTCAGTTAACAACTGTTTTGTTCTGACGGATTGTTAATCCATGATATTCTGGCTGAGTTTTTTACTTTGTTTCGCAGTCTTGATCGTACGTAAATTACATATTCAAAGGTAAATTGAAAAGGATTTGTAGGTCCCAAATTAGCTAAAAGACCATGTTTCATCCTGCCTATTTGGATATCGCCCCAAACCCTCTTTGGCAGTGGCGTACCCGGAGAGGGGACTTGGGGTTAAACCCCCTTTCCCCCAGGGCATATGAAAAATATATAAAAAAAAGTAGGAAAATGTAACTTGTCTTTCACAAACAAAACAAAAAAATACGCCAACCCCCCTCCCCAGAGAAAAATTCTACGCTACTGCTCCTTGGATGTGTCCCGTTTTTTCAAGTTTATGATCTGGTCACCCTAACTTACAACAAAATTTTTGACAGTTTGTGGTTTGAAAGTAGTTAGGATTTTTAAATGTCAAAGTTCTAAAAATTGTAGAATAGAAATGAATTCCAGTGACGAAGAGTTACAGTTTTTTTATTTGTTTATCGTAGATAAAATATTGTATGAAACTCTGCGTGAAGTACTTTTTGTGAACTTACGCGATGTATAGCACTCGCTCCGTTGTCGCTCGTGCTCTAAATATCGCGTGCGTTCGCAAAAAACATACTTCACGAACTGTTTCATAAATAACTATTTTTAAATAAGATTTTTTTACATCTAGTTTTGGTAACACTTTAGAAAAAGTCACGCTTCGCCACTGGCCATCTGTACTGTATACTAAAATTGTTGTTTACATGCACTGCATGAATTATTTGAATTTAATATAGTATGTAATACTGTTACTGAACTAATTGACACAAATAAGTTGTATTAAAAAATGGTTCATTCAAGTGAAAAAGATCGTATTGAAATATTAATGATAATCGGTTATGGTGAATTTTCATTTTTTGGAAGTGAATTTTCAAAATCGATGGATTGGACGTAGAGGATTCATAGAGTGGCTCGCTCGTTCTCCGGACCTCAACCCGTTAGATTTTTTTCTTTGGGGTTATCTAAAATCACGTATTTACGTTAGGCGACCAACATACTTGCAGGATTTGAGACAAAGAATTGATGAATGTGAATACGTGGAGAAATCTTGCAAAAAGTGACTCACGAATTTATTTATAGTCTTGCACGTTGTCAGGAGGTCAACAGCAAACACTTTCAATATTGTAAAAATTATTTTTTTTTTATTTTTAATATCATTGGTCTAACGCAGTGGTCAGCAAACTTTTTATCCAAAGAGCCAAATATGAACATTACAACAATTTTTAAAAAATGGGAGCCGAATCTGCTTCTTCAGCAAACTTTTATTAAGCTAAATAAAACTAAAGGGTCTAGTAGTCTAGTCAGTCGGTTAAGATTGTGAAAAATGCTCCCAGCGATATTCCAAAAATAAAAGAGCCGCATGTTCTACATCAAAAAGTATTCCACAAAAAAAACTGAAGTTGGTTAGGAACTTGAAAGGTGAAGCAAGAAAATGCATGTCTATAAACGAAACCAGAACAAAATATTATATTGAAATGCGTGGAGAGATAAAATAGAATAAATTTGTCACACTAAAAACAGGAACAAAGGGATACACAATTCTGGACCTCTGAGGTAAACTACACTATGTCATTTCGAGCAACTGTGTTTGCAACAAAGTTTAGAGCACTTAGGATGTTAATAAAGATCTGATATATCCCATAATTGGTTGAAAGTCAATATGACCATATTTTAATGATAATACATTACCAATTTGTATAATCCAACTAATAAAATAAGTGGATTAAAGGAACTTGTTTAAAATAACACCATGTCGACATAGTGTAGTTTACCTCCAAGGTGCAGAATTGAAAATGCCCAGTATTTGGCATTTCAATTCAAGTGTTTGGGAGTGACAATAATTGATAAATATAGAAGAAGGAAGAAGAAATATAAAAAACATTTTTCTAAAAGGAAGCATGGCTAAGGAATATCAGAGATTGAACTAACCTCAGCGTTGAACAGATATTTCATATTGCAAAAGATAGAGAACCGTTTAAAGAAGTGATTGCCAACCTTCGTTAGAAGACAGCACAATAAGAAGAAAAGGAAGCAGAACAATGGTATAAGATTGAAGTCAAAAATGTATGTAGGACAGCTATAATTCAAATATGTAGGTATATGAAACAGGCATTTGACCAGTGGCTTCGTATGATTGTGACAATTGGACAATAAATAAGAAAGATGAAATGAAAGTAGACATCTAGAAAAGAATAGTATTGTAAGAAATTTTTAGTGGATTTAGGCACCAGAGTTTTATTTGCTCAGTAAGAAATAAAGGAGATCTCCCAGTGTTTTCTCTATGTACGTACTTTGAATAATATTTCATTAGTACCCATTACTCCCCACCAAGAATAAAGTAATATCACAGTATTTTGTTATAATGGGGTAATATTCACAAATATATACACTTTTGTGCTGTTATTTGGGTAAGATTGTTAATATTTTATATCAATATTGTTTTTGTTGCTTGGTACAAAATCCTAATAATTTAAGTTTATCTGACTCATTCATATTGACAAAAGACGATCTTATTGAAAGATAGTTCATTCGATTATATAAAATCAAATTTAACTTAAGAATATCCATCAGAAAAATCATAGCATGTGATTTGTCTTTAAAAATTTAAACATCAAATAAATTTAATTTCAATCTTAAATTGTGACTTATTCCCACAGAAATTGTAAATTGCATTTTAAGTTCCAATGTCATGGTTTGTTCGTTAGTTCTTTGTTTTGTAGTTTTAAGTCTGATGAAGTATATAAACAGAAGAAAGCTGACACCATTAATAGGTTTGTTCTAGCAAACAGTCAAACTAGTCAGAAACCGTCAACAAACAGTTGGTCAGTGAGAAAACATAATACAGTCACCAGTGCTATCCTCTCTACTCGCGCTGGTCCACTATTCGCTGATGGCTTCAAATCGTTTGAAACTGATGCTAGAACAAACCTAATAAAACGGTAGGTACAGCTGGTTCCTAAAAAAACTGATACGACTCTTAGTAAGATTTGATTATTTTAAGCAGTGTATTTGATTGGTCTGACATTATATTATATTTATTATACCAGACAAATAATAAAATAAACAAACAAACAAACAAACAACTGATTACATATGTTAAATCATATTAAAATACCTAATATAAATATAATATCAACATCATATATTAAAATGATTCTCTTCTAATCTCTCAAAATAGCGTACGATCTTCATGAGCAGTAGATATTTTTGGTCTTCCAGAACCTTGCTTTCTTTCGAGAGTTTCTTGTTCTCTCCATCTTTTATTAATCTTAAAAACTGTTGTTCTGCTTATGTTAAAATGGCAGATAGTGGTACGGCAGATAGTGACCAACCTCCTTCTAATTTCGTTAAAATTCTTGCTTTTAGTTCTTTGCTAGGCATGTACAGCCATTTTTTGTGGTTGAACAAAATAAGTTATCTGACAAATTTTAAGATTTGGCAGTGACAGTGACAGTATGTAAATAATAAGTATTTGTCATTCAAAATACACTGCTCAATTTTCTACAAAATACGCTTTAAGAGTCGTATCAGTTTTTTTTGGAACCAGCTGTACATACTATGAAGCACCCAAGTTTTTCCTTCCTTTCAGTGAGAAATAAAGGGTTTCTCCTAGTGTTTTCTCTATGTTCTTTGAATATTTGATTAGTACCCATTACTCCCCAACAAAAATAAAGTAATATCACACTATTTTGTCATTTTTAGTGGGGTAATATCAATATCCACAAATAGCATTGACATTTAGAATTTAAAACAGTTTCATGTTTTCAATATCATACATTTATCTTCAATACCTACATTAACTCCAAAATAAAAATAGATATATAGGTATATTTATATTAACATAAGTATATCCAGAACATTATTTACATGTAGCCATTATAGCCTACATAAAACCATTGTTTTAAAGATCCAAATTTACAATGCAATCATTTATCACAAACACAAATAATAATGAATACTATGAGATTCCGGATATTTATACCGATTACCAATAACCTCTGAAATAATAGCACATTATTGAATTAGAAAAAATAAAAATGTTATCTTCCCACCCATATAATAAATTTTATTTAACTTAAGCATTTATTTTCAAAAAACAAATTATGTAAATAAAAATATTGCAAAGATAATTGACAGAATCTGCATTTTATTTGGTGTCCTATGTCAAATTTACTAAAATTCCCTAGATTTCAATGCTTGAGCACAACCTTACCCGAGAAAACCCGAAGTATCGTTTAGAACGAAAACTTGAGCACGACTCTGCTGTAAAGTACCCGTGTTGAGCTGCCCTCCCCCCCACTTGCAAAAATCAAAAAACAAATAGCCCTGATTTATGAGCTATTTATGAGCTCTCATATTCCGCAAACTAAAAATTTTGAGCTCGTTCCACTGAGCAGGAATTTAATACTTTAGTGGGGGGGCTGAGTCAGCCCCCCCCCCACTACTTAAAAATAGGAATATTGAATCGGTTTTTGCGGCAGAATTACGAGCTATTTATGAGCTCTTGAAATTATATAGTTTCGATTTTTGAGCTCATCCCCTTCACCCCCAAACAACCCTTTAATTGATTTAACTTAAGAGAAAAATGCTGAGAAAACTTAAAATATATCGTATTGCGGATATAATTCCTATAGCTTATATATACTCTAAGAATAAACTATTAAATCACGTGCATTTCGATTCTTAAGCTACAACCCCTTCGCAAGAAAACCACCCTATCTTCCCGGCTTAAGAGAAAGTTGTACTTAAAATGCATTAAACTAATCATTTGGCGACTACATATAATTTAATAATTTATAAGCTTCCAAATTACGCGCATTTAGATCAGTAAATTGCAATTTATTTTGTATAGTGCAGTCACTGAAGGTAAAAATCAACGATTACATTCAATTTCGGTGAACCTTCATCGATTTTCACGAAAATTGGTCAGTGGTTAGAGGATATGTCAAGAAACAAAGGTGACATGGTACCACCTTGCGCCTTTACCCTGAGGGTGGATACCGCCCCTTCTCGTGGGGTGAAAATTATTTTATAAAAAATAACTGCACAAATCAATAAAAGAACAAATTAAAAGCAAAATTTATTATATAAAGTTAATAAAATAAGTCAATACTTTTTAAGTTATTAAAGATCAAAAATTTTAATTATTCGTGAAAAAAATGCATGTTATGAAGCGGTTTTTCGTAAATCACTGAAAAACTGTAAGTTTTTACAAAAAAGTTAATAGTAGTTTAATTCGTATAGCTTATATTCTAAGAATAAACTCTTAAATCACGCGCCTTTCGATTATAGAGCTACAACCCCTTCGCAAGAAAACCATCCTATATTCCCGGCTTAAGAGAGAGTTGTACTTAAAATAATTTAAATTAATTATTTGGCGACTACATATCGTTTAATAATTTATGAGCTTGAAAAATATACGCATCTCAATTATTGAATTGCCATTTTCTTTCTATAGTGCAGTCACTGAAGGTAAAAATCAACTATGACCTTCGATTTCGGTAAATCTCCATTCATTTTCACGAATTGACAATAACAACTTGGGGTTTTAACCTGGGGTATATGTCACCCCTTCACTGGGGTGAAAATTACTTTATTAAAAATAACCCCACAAATCGAGAGAGGGACAAATTGTAAGCAAAATTTGTTATATAATGTGATCAAAATAAATCAATACTTTTTGAGTTATTAAAGATCAAATATTTTAATTTTTGTGAAAGAAAATGCATGCTTTAAAGCGATTTTTCATAAATAACTCAAAAACTGTAAGTTTTTACAAAAAGTTTTCATTGCTAAAATTGAAGCTAATAAAAAATGTAATAAATTGCTTACTTGAAAAACCCTTTAATGTTAATTTAAAGTAAGTTATTGGTAATTAAATGTATATTTTTTTCTGCGACTGTTCAAATCTAAGGATTCAAGTTAAATAACGGGAAAGAGATGCATTTTATAACTTAGGTACTAAATACTTGTCAAAGTACTTAGAAATACCTATCAAAAATGAGCTCCAGAAAAAGTTGATAGTATCAAAATCCGCTCACCAATTTTCGTGAAAATGAATGGAGATTTACCGAAATCGAAGGTCATAGTTGACTTTTACCTTCAGTGACTGCACTATAGAAAGAAAATGGCAATTCAATAATTGAGATGCGTATATTTTGCGAGCTCATAAATTATTAAACGATATCTAGTCGCCAAATAATTAATTTAAATTATTTTAAGTACAACTCTCTCTTAAGCCGGGATTATGGGATGGTTTTCTTGCGAAGGAGTTGTAGCTCAATAATCGAAAGGCGCGTGATTCAAGAGTTTATTCTTAGAATATAAGCTATACGAATTAAACTACTATTAACTTTTTTTGTAAAACTTACAGTTTTTCAGTGATTTGCGAAAAACCACTTCGAAACATGCATTTTTTTCACGAATAATTAAAATTTTTGGTCTTCAGTAACTTAAAAAGTATTGACTTATTTTAATAACTTTATATAATAAATTTTGCTTATAATTTGTTCTTTTATAGATTTGTGCAGTTATTTTTTATAAAATAATTTTCACCCCCGAGAAGGGGCGGCATCCACCCTCAGGGTAAAGGCGCAAAGTGGTACCATGTCACCTTTGTTTCTTGAGGTATCTTCTAACCACTGACCAATTTTCGTGAAAATCGATGAAGGTTCACCGAAATTGAAGGTAATCGTTGATTTTTACTTTCAGTGACTGCACAATACAAAATAAATTGCAATTTACTGATTTAAATGCGTGTAATTTGGAAGCTTATAAATTATTAAATGATATGTAGTCGCCAAATAATTATTTTAATGCATTTTAAGTACAACTTTCTCTTAAGCCAGGAAGATAGGGTGGTTTTCTTGCGAAGGGGTTGTAGCTCAATAATCGAAATGCACGTGATTTAATAGTTTATTCTTAGAGTATATACGCTATAGGAATTATATCCGCAATACGATATATTTTAAGTTTTCTCAGCAGTTTTCTCTTAAGTTAAATCAATTAAAGGGTTGTTTGGGGGGTGAAGGGGATGAGCTCAAAAATCGAACTATATAATTTCAAGAGCTCATAAATAGCTCGTAATTCTGCCGCAAAAACCGATTTAATATTCCTGTTTTTAAGTAGTGGGGGGCGGGCTGACTCAGCCCCCCCCCCACTTTAAATTTAATACTTTAAAGTATTAAATTCCTGCTCAGTGGAACGAGCTCAAAATTTTTAGTTTGCGGAATATGAAAGCTCATAAATAGCTCATAAGTCAGGGCTATTTGTTTTTTAATTTTTGCAAGTGGGGGGGGGGGGGCAGCTCAACACGGGTCTGTAAGGTCGACTTGGCGGCTGAGCACGACCTCAAGTTCGGCTTGAGTACCGACTATGAATACGGGGCTAACTCTCAACATTTTTCCCAACCGCGCATAAAGAGGTATAACCACAGTATAACTTCGAAAAAGTAAGATACCTGTATCATTCAAGTCCTGAACACTGTCTTTTTTGCTTATTTTCCTGGACTACAGCGTTTGATCGCTGATTTTGGCGAGACGATTACAATATAAACAGTCTATAGTTGTGCGTTCGGCATCGATGGTTACCTTTCAATAAAACTGCATTGTTGTAGCCTAACAGAAAGGCTAGTTCTGGTTTTATTTTAGATTTATATCGTTTTATCGTTCTGTAATTGAAAGATGTCAATGCACTTTTTGAATTAGAAGTTATGTATAACGACAGGACTGAATTCAGAGATATTACAGAGATATTTAAACCGTAAGATAAACGCATTTTTTAAACCGTAAGATAAAAGCACCTTTTTCAGGATCCTTTAATAAAGTACAAATAATATACTAGATGTCTCAAAGAGAGCTATTTTAAACATTTTAAGGAATCTTTTATTTTGACAAATGACATTAAATTGTAACTTTATAAACGTCATATTATGTTTATTAATTTATATTTAAACAATTATATTATTCCAATTTCTATTGATTTTATTAATTTCTTATGGTCTAAGAGCTAGCAACATTTTCGAGAAACTATTTTAAGAGAGCTGATTCTTTCGTATATTGTTCCCTATGCTTCCTCGAACACCGTACCGGCCATCTGGCTGCTGATACAGGTTGCGTTCATTACTGCGCAGCACACCTGTACAGGTAAATACAAAATCAGGGTGATTGATGTGATAAAGCTTAGTAGATCCGCGATCCGCTATAGTACTAGATAGCAATAAAAGTTAATGGCCAAACTTGTAGCCAACTTCGAGCTTCACATTACAAAATTAGTTAAAATGTTACAGGGTGTTCGATATCATAGTGGCAGACCAAACTTATGTTTTTATAAAAGGAACACCCTATATTTTATTTTATATTCGAAATCCTGTTATGTTAACTTCTCCATCACAAAAATATAAAGGTTTGTTATGTTATACAGGGTATTTACAAAGTTATAACCAATGTTCTACGCTACGAAAATCGTAATAAGTTCAGCTCCCTGTATAAATAAAAATAAGCACAACAGCAATGGTTTATTGGTGCAATATTTTTTTGTTGATTGTCAAAATTTATAAAAATGGTTGATATTGCTAATTTTTTTTATATCAAATACATGATGAGTCAAAACGCAAGTACATTATTTTCTCAGAAATTTTAAATGGAACACCTTAATTAATAACTTGCTCTGAAAAATGAAAATACATATCTCGAAAACTAACAAATTTAGGCATAGGGAATATTATACAAAAATTAAAGTACGGTAATGATACTTTTCAATGGTGATATAAAATACAGGGTGTTCCATTTAAAATTTCTGAGAAAAGAATGTACTTGCGTTTTGACTCATCCTGTATTCGATATAAGGAAAATTAGCAATATCAACCATTTTTATAAATTTTGACAATCAACAAAAAAATATAGCACTAATAAACCATTGCTGTTGTGCTTATTTTTATTTATACAGGGAGCTAAACTTGTTACGTTTTTCATAAAAAATTGGTTATAACTTTATAAAAGCCCTATATAACATAACAAACCTTTATATTTTTGTGATGAGAAAGTTAAGAGAATTTCGAATATAATATAAAATATAGGGTGTTTCATTTAAAAAAAAACATAAGTTTGGTTTGCCACTATGTTATCGAACACCCTGTAACATTCTAACTAATTTCGTAATGTAAAGCTGAAAGTTGGCTACAATTTTTGTTATCAACTTTTATTGCTATCTATTACTATAGCGGATCTACTGAGCTTTATCACACTCATCAATCACCCTGTATATTGAATTTAAATTATTTTAGGACGAAACATTTTTTGTCATTACTTTTTAAACAACAAAAATGTCTGGCAATTATAGTTCATATTTCTAATAATGTTTAAAAAGTAATGACAAAATAATTTTTCGTCTTATAATAATTTTAAATTCGATTTGTTTACCTGTACAAATGTGCTACGCAGTAATGAACGCAATCTGTATCAGCAGCCAGATTTGATGGCCGGTGCGGTGTTCGAGGAAGCATAGGGAATAATAAAGAACCAGAGTTGTCTTAAAATAATTTTTTTTCCGACGATGCTAGTTGGTCCATTAACTTTGTGTTAAGACTCTGTTGTGTCTGTTAACTCGTTGGGGCTACCAAAAACGTAGGATTACATACAAGGTGCTTGGTAAAGAATGGGCCATAGCTTAACCTTAGATTCCTGAGCTTAAAATAGGTCGATTTAAGCTAACTTACCTTAGTACGAAAGTTGATAATAACCGAAATACAGGGTGTCAAAGTTCAACTTTTATTTTATTTATTTTTGAATATTTCCTAACAGACATGTAATGGGATAAAACACAAAATTTAGTAAGCGGGGGTTCTTTGGAACAAGAAATCTAAATTCGCCACCAAAAATGATGTATTAGCCAGAGGGCGCCACATACGCCTTTCAGCGCTCATTTAATAGGTTAATTTTTTTTATTACCCACTCTATATAAATTTTCAATCAAAACTTTTATTCTCTTAATATTTTTACTTAAAAAAGGTATACTACATTCATCTCGCTAAACTCAGCCGATTTTGAGATAAAAGCATTTGAAATCTGTGAGGCAACATCATTTTTTGCATAATATCATTATAGTTACACCCGAAAAATAACTTAAAACCATAAAAATTTCCAAAAATGTATCGAAAATTTCTTCAAATGGAATTTACGATACAATGACATAAATATGAGAACTGGTACAATTATTATGGTTTCAAGTTTAGTTTTCGGGTATAACTACAATGATATTATGCAAAAAATTATGTTGTACCGCAGATTTAAAATGCGTTTATTTCGAAAACAGTTGAAATTAGCGAGATGAATGTAGTATACCTTTTTTAAGTAAAAATATTAAGAGAACAAAAGTTTTGATGCAAAAAGTATTTACAGTGGGTAATAAAAAAAATTGAACCTATTAAATGAACGCTGAAAGGCGTATGGGGCGCCCTCTGGGTAATACATCATTTTTGGTGGCGAATTTAGATTTCTCATCCCAAAAAACCCCCGCTTACCAAAGTTCTTGTTGTTATCCCATGCCTGTCAGGAAATATTCAAGAATAAATAAACTAAAAGTTTAACTTTGACACCTTGTATTTCGGTTATTATCAACTTTCGCACTAAGGTAAGTTAGCTTAAATCGACCTATTTTAAGCTCAGGAATCTAAGGTTAAGCTATGGCCCATTCTTTACCAAACAACCTATATAACATATCAAAAACAAAAATAATGACAAATTTGGTACCCAACCAGAACCTTACTGGAAGGTGAGCTGTGTACGATCTTATGTATACAGCTGACCTTCCAGTAAGCAACCAAACAATCACAGCTTCCTTTGCAGATGATAAAGCGACAATGGTCAGACACAAAGACCCAGTTATAGATGCAAGAAGTCTCCAACAATATCTAGTGAAAATTCAGGATTGGACAAGATATTGGAGAATCAAAGTCAATGAAGTAAAATCAGTGCAGGTTACATTTACCAAATGCAGAGGTACAGTGCCACCTGTTGCACTAAATGGACAAAATCTGCCTCAATCTGACAGCGTCAAGTATTTAGGGATGCACTTGGACCAAGGACTTACCTGGAGAAAACACATTTTAACAAAAGAAAACAACTAGGCTTGAAACTCAGCAAATACTATTGGCTATTGGGAAGACAGTCAACACTTAGCTTAAAAAACAAATTATTGATTTATAAAGTAGCCTTAAAACCAATATGGACCTAGGGTGTACAACTATGGGGTACGGTTGCAAGCTCAAAGATAGAGATATTGGAACGCTTTCAGTCGAAGGTACTACGGACCATAACAAATGCACCTTGGTTTATACCAAACAGAGAAATCTGACACCATTTCCAAGTAGCCACAGTTAAGGAAATAGTAATTGAATACAGTAGCCGCTATTTGGTAAAATTGGAAAACCACCCAAACAATATTGCACTAAACCTGCTAGATAATAGTGAGCAGAATGAAGAGACACAATCCATTGGATCTACCATATAGGTTCTAAGCAGCAGCAGTGAAGTATTTAGCGTTAAAGGTACAGTTCAATAATCAAAGAGACTAGTGGAGTTTTTGTTATCACTGGATAACACATCCAAATTTATGCATACACCCTTTTGTACAAACAAAAAACATGCTTCTAATTTTTATCTATTGATTGGATGTAGTAAATAAACTTTAATAAAAAAAAAACAGAACATTAGTATTGGTGAGCAAGAAATGGGACTCGTAGATAAATATAAATACCTAGGACATGAAACTGTGATTGGCAGGGATAATGAGACCCATGGACTGAAGAGAAGAATCGTCTTAAATGGGCAGCATATGACGAGTGGGCAGCATAAAGAGAGGAAAACCTAGGGAGACTTGGAACGATACAATAGCAAAACAAGTTGACAAAGAAGGAGTTACATGTAGAGAAGCAAAGATTATGGCACAAGATAGGAAGATCTGGAAGAGATTCGTGCGAAGCTATAAATGAGCGTTTCTTTTAAAACTTTTGAATAAGTATTAACTTTTATATAAAACAAAATCTGAAATTTTAAAAATATTACCTGATGAACATTGAACTGATGTAAATTTGAATATTCTTTATGAGCATAATAATTACTAACAGACGGGGACCTAAGCTAGATTTTCATCAACCACTAGAGCGTACTGGATTTAGGAGTGGCTTTGGAACACATGACCTGATACTAATATTTGTAGACTTTGAGAAAGCGTTTGACTTACTTCATGATAGCTCCATGTTAAAAGATCGTACAGAGTGCAGTATTGATCACAGGTATACAACTCCTCTTCGGAATATACATTATAATGAAACAGCTGCAGTGAAAATGTATTATGGCGACACAAATACATTTCCCTTGCAGAGTGGATTAGGCAAGTAGACACCATCTCTCCTAAACTAGTCACCGCTTTGTTATGAGTGCTATGAGAAACAATAATTGGGCAATATTGAAGTAAACATAAATGGTGTAGTTTCTGAACAACCTGAGATTTGCAGACGACGCAGTCCTTATTGCAGTCTGGGTAGATCATGCCTGCCAACTTCTTCAAGACTCCTGTACACGAGTTGGCCTAAAAATTAACTTTTCCAAAACACCTACACGACCAATCTTGTACTGGCCAAAAACATATCAACTAATGGCACGCAAATTGAACAAGTGTATATCTATAGATATCTGGGCCACGAGATTAAATTAGGAAGAGATAATCAAACAACACAATTAAACAGGAGAATAGGACTGGCATGTGCGGCTTACGGAAAACTGAGCGCATCACTATAAAAATATTAGTACATTTGGATGTTGAGAGGTGACATATTTTTTGCAGAAATTGCTTGAAAATAACTCATATAATAATAATTGAGTTATCCTCCCACTCCCGGAACATTGTTTAAATAATCAAAATGTCAAAAAATGAAGAAGAAATTCCATTTTTTTTTCGTTTTTTTGATTTTAACTTTCATAGTATTCACTTCTGAGAAAAGTTACACTGACATAAATGTTGCGAAATTAAATTTCCTACAATATAGGATTGGTTAAAATTTTAGGTAATTGCGAAAAAAACCATAAAAAACAAGTATTCGCATTTTACGTTTTTCATCCATTTATGCTACACTTAGGACCTTCATATTTTAACCAGAAAAACTTTATGATATAAAAACAATTCTGTAAATTTCATTAAGATCAGTTCAATAGATTTTGCAATCCAGGTTTCGCAAAAAAAATTCATTTTTTCAAAATGTTGCAGGACTGAAAATAAAGCAGATAGCAAGTTAAAATTTTTTTGACATATAGAAGAGTACTGTACCTTCCATTTGCAAATTTGCAAAATTAAAATCGGTTAACTACCACGACGTCAGGAATTTTTTTAAATAAACATTAATTTTTGGTGCTACGCGCAGGACAGCGGACACGTTTGCTCTGATTGGGCGTTCCAGTGACCTTTGATAATTATTGATAAATTTTAATTTTTACTACATTTCAATATAAATAAATAAATTTGTTTATTGCAAAATAAAAATACATGCGCTGTCCTTTGAAATAACAATTTTTTTAGCAAAAACTTTCTTTGTTCATATATTTTAACTTAGAGGAAAATTTCGATTTTTTTCTTCGTTTTTTGATTATAACTTTAAAAGTATTCATTTCCGAGAAAAGTTGCACTGACATAAAAGTTGCGTAATTAAATTTCTTACAATATAGGATTAGTCAAAAATTTTAAAAATTGTCAGACTTGTTGCAAAATAGGAATAATTGCGAAAAAACCATAAAAAAAACAAGTATTCGCATTTTACGTTTTTCAACCATTTATGCTAGACTCAGGACCTTCATATTTCACCCTGAAAAACTTTATGATATAATAAAACATTTCTGTAAATTTCATTAAGGTCGGTTTAATAGATTTTGCAAAATAAATTTAGCAATCCAGCTTTCGCAAAAAAAAATCATTTTTTCAAAATATTGCAGGACTGAAAATAAAACACACAGAAGAATACTGTACCTTTGATTTGCAATTTTCAAATTTAAAACCGGTTAACTACCACGGCGTCAGGAATTTTTTTTAAAAAACATTAATTTTTGGTGCTACGCGCAGGACGGATACGTTTGCTCTGATTGGACATTCGAATGACCTTTGATAATGATTGATAAATTTTAATTTTTAGTACATTTCGATATAAATAAATAAATTTGTTTATTGCAAAATAAAAAACACATACTCTGTCCTTTGAAATTACACTTTTTTTAGCAAAAACTTTGTTTGTTCATATATTTTAACTTACGAGAACAAAAGTTTATTATTTTTAAACATATGCAATTGTTTAAACACTATTTCACAAACAATAATCAAATTAGTTTGATTTTTGTGGAATTAAAATATTAAAATACAATAAAATATAGCGTAAGAAAATAATATATTAGATAAAGATTGGAAGAAATTTTGGTGGAAATCAACTTGTGTGAATCGAACACCGCTGTCCTGCGCGTAGCACCAAAAATTATTGTTTATTTAAAAAAATTCCTGACGCCGTGGTAGTTAACCGATTTTAATTTTGCAAATTGCAAATGAAAGGTACGGTAATCTTCTATATGTAAGAAAAAATTTAACTTGCTATCTGCTTTATTTTCAGTCCCGCAACATTTAAAAAAAAATGAATTTTTTTGCGAAAACTGGATTGCAAAATTTATTTTGCAAAATCTATCGGAACGATCTTAATGAAATTTACTGTATTGTTTTATTGTATCATAAAGTTTGTCTAAGTAAAATATGAAGGTCCTAAGTGTAGCATAAATGGTTGAAAAACGTAAAATGCGAATACTTGTTTTTTTATGGTTTTTTTGCAGTTATTACTATTTTGCAACAAGGGTGACAATTTTTAACCAATCCTATATTGTAGGAAATTTAATTATGCAACTTTTCTCGGAAGTGAATACTTTGAAAGTTATAATCAAAAAACGAAGAAAAAAAATCGAATTTTTCCTTCATTTTTTGACATTTTGATTATTTAAACAATGTTCCGGACCTTTTTGAGTGGGAGGATAACTCAGTTATTATTATATGAGTTAATTCCAAGCAATTTCTGCAAAACAATATGAGTCACCTCTCAACGTCCATCTCAAAACAGATGCGCCCTGGACTAGGAAGTCTTTAGAACAAATCTTCCCATGTGCTTGAAAGGAAGGTCTTTGATCAACGTCTACTCCCAGTTCTAACGTTTACCATAAAAGTAATCAATAAAATACAAGTGGTAGAGAGAGCAATGGTGAGATATATGTTGAATATATTCTTCAGAGACAGAGTTTTAAATAAAACAGTTGGAAAAAAAACTACTGTTACGGAACCACAACGCTGAAGTGGAACTGGGCAGGACAATGTTGCCGGGTTCAAAGATGGAAGTTGGACAAAGAAAATTTTAGAGTGGACACCTAGACACGATGCTTATCGTAATCGAGGACGCCCTGCATCCAACAAGGTGCTCGGACGACATCAAGCGCCATGTTCAGCAGTGGACTCAAAACGGCTGATGATGCTGAAATTTGAACATTTCATCCCGACTAACATCGATATCGAGAGACTAGTGAAAGCAATGGTATGTACGCACCCTTAAAATGAACCCCAACTAAATAAAAAGTATTTACTCACAGTTTCCTGAGGTGTGGATGGCCTTTATGGCCTTTTTCATTTTAGTCAGCCCATCTCGGTCGTAGTCCAATGTCTGTAACAAAGAAACGAGATCAATATCATTGAAATGAGACAATTTATAGTCTATAAGTCTGTATAAAAACATTCGTCTTTCGGAAGCATAATCACTATAAGCGTACAAAGTATAGTAGCAGTCGGGAAAGTAGTTACATATTAGATAGAGATACAGTAATACAAGTAGATACAGATACAGTAATATCTAATCGATTTCACTGAAATTATACTCGAGTTAAAAGTTATATTTTGATTTCGAAACATCAGCTACTATATCTAGAATCTGTTGATTTATGTTTGGTTTACTAGCGTTATAGATATTGGTCCGACGATAATTTTATTGCAAAAAACAAATTTATAGTCCGGAGAAATAAGGATTTTCTCAGGACACTGAAATAACCAGGTAGCTGACTACTTTTTTAGTTATTGTTGACAGTTGACCTATAGGATGAATACCTCCATGTTTCCTGCCTAAAGTTCGCGTCCATTTTTTAATTATTAACAATTTAGTGCCACAAACGCGATATTTTCGATTTTTGCACTCCAATTAAAAGCTAAGTAGTCGACATAAAATTACAAAATTTAATTTTCAGAACATTGAAAAAGCTTGAAATTGCCGATTTTTAAGTCAATTTGTTGCTTCTCAAATTGCAAAATAAGTGAAAATCGATATTGTTAATAACTTTTGTTGCTTCTCAAATTGCATAATAAGTGAAAATCGATATTGTTAATAACTTTTACGAAAACTAACTTAGAACTTTAGTGTTTCACCGAAAATTGGGTATTGGGGTACTTAACAAACCCCTTCAAATTTGAGAGCGATCCATTAATTAGTTTAAAAGTTATTTCTATTTGTTTATCCCAGAGACCTTTGTCTCGCAATAACATAAGACAGAAAATAATGCAGATGGGGTAATTCTGCGTATGCCAAATGAAAGTGGAAGAATGATAATATCAAAATGTATTAAAAAAAGATAAAAAATTATTTAATAGTCAAAAATCCTAATGCCAAATTTTTGAAATTTTACAGGTTATTAAACATTCCGAATAACTTTAAAAATATTGTCCGTTGAAAAAATCTTTTTATACATACGAAAAGCTTTGACACGAATCTTCAAATAAAAAAATTTAGCCTAATTCATAGTTAATTTGTTTATAATAATTAAGGAATCTCATTGATGTAATTTTAAAGAATGGGATTTAAAAAATTTACATAAACATTTTACCTTCACAGGACCCTCTACTAACTTTCAAAAATGTAGTTCATATGGTTACTAGGGGAACCTACAAATCCGCCGAGTTCAAATACCGAAAAAGCAATTTCAAACTAATATAATTTTTTGTATCTCCGGATCTACTCTACGGATTTTGAACTTTCTTTTTTTGAATTTGTATGTAATTTCTACGTACATTACAAATATGTAATTTGTTTATAAATTTATTAGTTAATAAACAGTCAAATTTGTTTAAACAATCCTTGAAAAAATCATTTTTTCAAAAATTGTAAATAAATTAGACTGTTTCTTAATTAATAAATGTCTAGACAAATTGTATATTTGTAATATAAACAAAAAGTACATACAAATTAAAAAAAGAAAGATCAAAGTCCATTGGGTAGATCCCGAGATATAGAAAATGATAGTAGTTTCGAGTTGCTTTTTTAGTTTTTGAACTTCTGCATTTGTTCGCTCCCAACTCCCCCTTCATTTTTCACAGTTGATTACTGTGAGTGTGTAGAGAAACATACTGCAGTCGGTCAAGCGAAACGTAGGACAGGGGTTACTGAGAGGCTATCAAAATTGCTTTCCTACGAAGGTAATTATTTCCATTTACTAAGGCTGAAAATCAGTACACACATTCTAAATTAAAATAAATAAAAGTAATTATAGTCGGTCAGCTGTATGACGGGACAGAGCCGGTCGGTCGGCCCCAATAGTCGATTGAGGAAATGAAGCATTTTGGCTCACAATTTTTTCGTCCAGCATGGATTTACTTGAAATTTTCACAGCAGGTACGGAATAGTCCAAGGATTATTTTCTATATCATGCCGCTATCTTACGCTAAAACCTTGGGGTGGTTGCCACCCCATCTCGGGGGTGGGAATTTTTTATTACATTTTAACCATGTAATTCGATGGAAAAAGTGATTCTAAGAAAAAAATGTTTTTTATATTTTCTTCGTAAAACTAATATTTTTCGAGTTATTCGCGCTTGAAAATAACAGTTTTTCGACGAAAAAATCGACATTTTTAGAGGGTTTTTTGAGAATACCTCGAAAAATATGCATTTAATCAAAAAAAACTGTAGATATCAAAATTGTATCTTTTAGTAACACAAACCAAATTATTTTCCAATAATATCTTTAAGACCAATACAAACCGAGATACGGCATGTTAAAGGTTAGCTTTTTTCGTCAAATGCATAATTTGAAATATTCAAAGCCAAATAATGGGAAAAATTTGCATTTTTCGAGGAAAACTTAAATAATCTTTTTTCAAGTATACAATTAGACCTTTCAAAAAAAATAATAAAAAGTTTCTAGCATGAAAATTAAGCGACTTACAAAAAAATGTCGGTACCTGCTTTTCTCTACGAAAAAATCAGTGAAAACAATCCCCTAACTACCTTCCTAATTCAAAATTGGTCTTCACCTTTCTGTAGTTCCTTTTATATTTATATTATCAATACACTCAAGGAGTTTGACCTATTTACAATTACTAATTTTAGAAAAATATTATATCTCACTGTGTACTGTTTTTCAGCCTTAGTAAATGGATTTAATTAGCTTCGTAGGAAAGCAACTTTGATACCCTCTCAGTAATAAGACCCCTCAAAAATGATTTTGTAGGATTTTTAAAGAGCTATAAGACTGTGTAAATTATATTCCGTAAGATGCCTTAGTTTTTAATTGGGGTGGGTTTAAAGGGCCCGAATAAGGGGGTGTTTGCTGGTAAATAGAGGTTTTAAACAGCTATATTTGGCTAACTATTATGAAAATTTATGCACAGGTTAATTTTAGTAATTAAAAAAGCTACAATTTAGTAGTTAATAATTTTTTTCATATCTTCAGTATTTTCGGAGATAGTTTGAAGTAAAAGGTGAAAAATAACAAATTGAAAAAAATTCAATTTTTCTTTAAACTCAAATTTTTCCAAAATTAGGCACTTTAAATGGGTCAAACTCCTTGAGTGTATTGATAATATAAATATAAAAGGAACTGCAAAAAGGTGAAGACCAATTTTGAATTAGGAAGGTAGTTAGGGGTCTGTTTTCACTGATTTTTTCGTAGAGAAAAGCAGGTACCGAATTTTTTTTGTAAGTCGCTTAATTTTCATGCTAGAAACTTTTTATTATTTTTTTTGAAAGGTCTAATTGTATACTTGAAAAAGATTATTTAAGTTTTCCTCGAAAAATGCAAATTTTTCCCATTATTTGGCTTTGAATATTTCAAATTGTGCATTTGACGAAAAAAGCTAACCTTTAACATGCCGTATCTCGGTTTGTATAGGTCTTAAAGATATTATAGGAAAAGAATTTGGTTTGTGTTACTAAAAGATACAATTTCACTATCCACAGTTTTTTGATTAAATGCATATTTTTCTAGGTATTCTCAAAAAACCCTCTAAAAAAGTCGATTTTTTCGTCGAAAAACTGTTATTTTCAAGCGCGAATAACTCGAAAAACATTAGTTTTACGAAGAAAATGTAAAAAACATTTTTTTCTTAGAATCACTTTTTCCATCGAATTACATGGTTAAAATGTAATAAAAAATTCCCACCCCCGAGATGGGGTGGCAACCACCCCCAAGGTTTTAGCGTATAATAGCGGCATGATATAAAAAATGATCCTTGGACTATTCCCTACACTCTGTGAAAATTTAAAGTAAATCCATGCTGGACGAAAAAATTGCGAGCCAAAATGCTTCATTTCCTCAATCGACTATTGGGGCCGACCGACCGGCTCTGTCCCGTCATACAGCTGACCGACTATAATAACTTTTATTTATATTTAATTTAGAATGTGTGTACTGATTTTCAGCCTTAGTAAATGGAAATAATTACCTTCGTAGGAAAGCAACTTTGATACCCTCTCAGTAACCCCTGTTCTACGTTTCGCTTGACCGACCGAAGTATGTTTCTCTACACACTCACAGTAATCAACTGTGAAAAATCTAGCTTTAGTAAATTCAAATAGATTTTTCAGCGCTGCCTCTTGTTCTATTACCACGGCTAGTCACCATTTGAACTACATTTTTAAAAATTCGTGTAAAATACCAGATTTTCGAATATGTAAAAAGATTTTTTCTACGGACAATATTTTTAAAGTTATTCTAAATGTTTGTAAACTACAAAATTTCAAAAATTTGGCATTAGGATTTTTAAATATATCAGACAATTTTTTTATCTTTTTTAATACATTTTGATAGTACCTATCACTCTTCTACTTTTATGTTATTGCAAAATAAAGGTCTCTGGGATAAACAAATAAAATACCTTTTAAACTAATTAATTTTTAAGTTCTAAGTTAGTTTTAGTAAGAGTTATTAACAAATAACGATTTTCACTTATTTTGCAATTTGAGAAGCAACAAATTAACTTTTTAACTTTCAAAAATCGACATTTTAAAGGTTTTCAATGTTCTACAAAAATAAAATTTTGTAATTTTATGTCAATTATTTAGCTTTTTGATGGAATGCAAAAAATCGAAAAAATCGCGTTTTTTGCTCTAAATTGTTAATTAAAAACGGACGCGAACTCTAGGCAGGAAACAGATAGGTTTTCATCCTATAGGTCGATAATAACTAAAAAAGTTGTCAGCTACCTGGATATTTCAGTGTCCCGAACATGGTCTATTTCTTGCTTATCTCCCTGTAGTATATTTATCACTTAATTCAGTTCACCTTCGAGCACAACACCATCACTACATTCGTATCGTAGTTACACTGTCTTAATTTTTCTAGGATTAGATAACTTCAAGTCTTTATATTAAATAAATGTTGTTTTTGTTATAAAATAAAAATTGCATAGCCATAGGTGGCTAAAAGTTGATTTAATGAGTTTCTTGGAAGGTGGGAAGATGTGACTCAACATGATTTCAATGAAAAAACGTGTTACTTTCTTCTCTGAGTTATTTTAATCTAACATAAGTTATAGGCTGGTCAAAGTCAAATTATCTAAGAATATTTCGTTTTGTTTACATTTTTAGATTTCTTTTTTTAAAAATAAAAATGTATACCATTTTTATTCAGTTGCAATGCGAAGGCAAAACAATCTTATTTTTCAATTAGAATACGGAGCGCAGTCCAGTCCCCTGAATCGCGATTTTCGGCTCTTATTGGAGCCTCATCGGAGAGAACGTAGGCACTGTTCTCCATACCCCAATTGACCAGCACCGAGAGCTTTTCCCACCCATTGCAACTGAAGTGAAGGTACTAGGTGACTAGCGTCATCTGGCAGTTGAAAGATGAAGTTTGTTTTCAATCCTAATAGTAAAATTAATAATATTGAAAATATTAAAAATATTACTAAAAGATTTTTAAATTGAAAACTTATTGGTACACTTTCCTGGTGACAACCTCCAAGGCTTCTACAAATTGCAAGCACATGGATGCTGCAGTGAAGACAAAGGGGAGGAATGCTACACTATGCAATTCACATCCCCGTCTGCAGCTTGGTAAAGTTCCAACGGAAAATGCACCTGGTTACTCTACGGAGTAATACGACTATAAAATAAAAATGTATACCATTTTTATTCAGTTGCAATGCGAAGGCAAAACAATCCATGTGCTTGCAATTTGTAGAAGCCTTGGAGGTTGTCACCAGGAAAGTGTACCAATAAGTTTTCAATTTAAAAATCTTTTAGTAATATTTTTAATATTTTCAATATTATTAATTTTACTATCAGGATTGAAAACAAACTTCATCTTTCAACTGCCAGATGACGCTAGTCACCTAGTACCTTCACTTCAGTTGCAATGGGTGGGAAAAGCTCTCGGTGCTGGTCAATTGGGGTATGGAGAACAGTGCCTACGTTCTCTCCTATGAGGCTCCAATAAGGCCGATGCCGCAGTGCAGGAAGTTTGGTAGGATGGTGGATGGTAGATACCCGCCTGGCGACAATCCAGCTACTTATACCACGAATAATACAACGACGGTAGCCGCAGTGGCCTTCCACTGCCATCTACCCATCCGGTGGTCCGCCAGGCGTCTATCCACCCATTTCACTCGTGTTTGATAATCCATCCGGGTAGCCTCGCTATAAATATATTACATATATGGAGGAAAGCGTAATAAGTGCTGTTTATAAAATAAGGGCAATCATTTTTTGCATAATCACATTTGTAATACACCCCAGAATAAGGTTCAAGAAGTCGCCCACGAGAAAAGTGGTCCAAATTTTTTTTAACAATTTTTTTTAATCAAATTGCAAAAATTATTATTTTTGGTCCGCAAATCTTTTTTAACTTTTTTAGACCATTCCGGACAAACAAGGTCTCTTGTAATTTTTCTCTAAAGTTGATGGTTTTCGAGTTATAAGCAATTTAAAATTTGAAAAACGCGAAAATGGCCATTTTTAAGACTTAATAACTCGGTTAAAAATTATTATTATGAAAGTCAGAAAGTGACTAAATCAAAGTTTAAAGCCCCCCCTACATGAATTAATGTATTACTAAGCTGTTATTTTTAAGTATTAACAATAAGCCGTAAGATCGTATTGACGCGGCTAAGTCCGAGTAAGATTCCCCATTGGACTGCCGGAATGGTATCTCTCTCGCACTCACCATAGACGGCCGCCTAATACGTGCTGGCGCTTATTATTATTACTTAAAAATAACAGCTTAGTAATAAAATAATGACAAAATTTCTTTTTACATTATTTGCCATTATAATTGCCGAAGATAGTAACATTTTTTTCGCAACTTTAGAGAGAGGCATGATGTCTCCTCAGCAGTCAGTTGGATACTGACTTCATTTCACTCTATTCACTGCGTCCTGGATGCAGCGACCCTCCACCATCCACCTTTAAAATCCACCATCCAAGCCACCATCTAGCATCCTGCAGTGCGGCATCGGCTTCAGAGCCGAAAATCGCAATTCAGGGGACTGGACTGCGCTCCGGATTCTAATTGAAAAGTAAGATTGTTTTGCCTTCGCATTGCAACTGAATAAAAATGGTATACATTTTTATTTTATAGTCGTATTACTCCGTAGAGTAACCAGGTGCATTTTCCGTTGGAACTTTACCAAGCTGCAGACGGGGATGTGAATTGCATAGTGTAGAATTCCTTCCCTTTGTCTTCACTGCAGCATCCATGTGCTTGCAATTTGTAGAAGCCTTGGAGGTTGTCACCAGGAAAGTGTACCAATAAGTTATCAATTTAAAAATCTTTTAGTAATATTTTTAATATTTTCAATATTATTAATTTTACTATTAGGATTGATAACAAACTTCATCTTTTATTTCTTATTTTCCTTATAAATGTCACACATGTTTGTTCATTTCTGATTTGTTGCCAATTTCTATTGATTTTATTCATTTATTAACGTTCTATTTTGTTTCACTATTTTTCTTATAAAAATAGTTGGCGCTCATATCTTTTATCAACTAAATATACTGTCAATAAGAGCCGAAAATCGCGATTCAGGGGACTGGACTGCGCTCCGTATTCTAATTGAAAAGTAAGATTGTTTTGCCTTCGCATTGCAACTGAATAAAAATGGTATACATTTTTATTTTATAGTCGTATTACTCCGTAGAGTAACCAGATGCACTTTCCGTTGGAACTTTACCATGCTGCAGACGGGGATGTGAATTGCATAGTGTAGAATTCCTTCCCTTTGTCTTCACTGCAGCATCCATGTGCTTGCAATTTGTAGAAGCCTTGGAGGTTGTCACCAGGAAAGTGTACCAATAAGTTTTCAATTTAAAAATCTTTTAGTAATATTTTTAATATTTTCAATATTATTAATTTTACTATTAGGATTGAAAACAAACTTCATCTTTTATTTCTTTTTTTCCTTATAAATGTCACACATGTTTGTTCATTTCTGATTTGTTCAGATCATAGGCATCATAGGCATATAAAATTTCTGTGATGTCTGTGTCCACTGACAAGTAATACAACATTGTTCACTTTTTCAATAGGGCTTTTCATCGATTGTCATTTGTTTCGAGCTTCTGTCATGTGTCACATAATATTAATATATCTACGTCATACGTCTTTGGTTTGTATCATTGTATATACCAATAACGTATGACGTAGATATATTAATATTATGTGACACATGACAGAAGCTCGAAACAAATGACTGTGAATGAAAAGCCCTATTAGTATAAGACGTGCCTACACCTGAGTAACTGAGACGAAGCTTTGAACGACCTAAGCTTTGAACAATCGCTAATCGGCTCTAATAGTTAGTTTTATTATTATACAGGGTGTAACAAAAAGACAGGTCAAAAATAAACCACATATTCTGGGACCAAAAATAGTTCCATTGTACGTAATATACCTTACTACAAATGTGCACATAAAAAAGTTACAGCTCTTTGAAGTTACAAAATGAAAATCGATTTTTTTCAATATAGTATAGAAAACTATTACAGATTTTTTATTGAAAATGGACATGTGGCATTCTCATGGCAGGAACATCTTAAAAAAATTACATTGCAATGTGTGGACACCATAAAAGTTTTATGGGGTTTATGTTCCCTTAAACAACACCAAATATTTGTGTACGTTCCAATTAAATTACTATTATGGTAAATACTATTAGTTACACAGAATATTTTTAAAACTTTGACTCTTAGTAATTTTTCGATAAGACAGTTTTATCGAGATATTTTGAACATTTGTAAAATCCAACACATTATGTTTAAATAGTAAAGTAAAATTTTAGAATATTATTCTCATAACATTATTGCCAGGTCTCTATAATTTTACTTTGCCATTTAAAAATACGTGTTGGATTTTTTAAATGTTCAAAATATCTCGTCAAAAACTGGTTTGTCGAGAAAGTACTAATAGACAAAAAAGTTTTAAAAACATTTAGTTCAACTAATGATACATACGACAATAATACTTTAAGTGGAACGTACACAAATATTGGTTCAAGGGAACAAAACCTTTTGGTTTATTTTATTTTTTTAAGATATTCCTACCATAAGAATGCCACATGTCCATTTTCAATAAAAACTCTCTAATAGTTTTCGATACAGTGGAAAAAATCGATTTTTATTTTGTAAGTTCAAGGGGCTGTAACTTTTTTATGTGTACTAAGGTAAGTTGGGTTCAATCAAACTATTTTTGGTCCCAGAATATGTGGCTTAATTTATGACCTGTCTTTTTGTCACACCCTGTATATTAACCCCCAACTTTCTGTAGTAGTTCGAATGATAAGTGGCGTTTAAACGAAGCGATAAATGCGAGCAATTTATTGTGAAGATAAATTGCTACGAATTATTAATTTTTTTAAAGCTGTTTAGTTTCAGTTGTTTCAGTTTTTGGACGGTTTTTCGGAGATAACTCAAAAAGTAAGTATTTCAGCGAAAAAATATTCTTAGCAAAAATATAGCTTATAAAAAAACTGAAAAAAATAGTGTATGCTTGAGGTCTGTAGACCCAGTAGAAGCAGAGTTGTAGCTAATGAAGAGTAGGTTCTTCTTCATCAAATTCCAAATCGAATATTTCACTGTGAAATAACCCAAAAACGGAGCACTTTTCGGGGAAAATTCATTTCAACTTTTTTAAAGTGTTTAAAAAAATATTTATTTTTGATTTTTAAAAAAACTTGTAACATTAACAGTAAGTGAGCTACGCTCAAAATATTGTTGGCCCCTTTTATTTTTTGTATATTACTCTTTTTTGTATATTTTGGTATTACTAATAATTTTTAAGTTAATTCCATGAACAATTCCATTTTTTTTCAAATTAAAAAAATGTTTTAGTGTTATAAATAAAAAAAATGTTAGAAGTTTTTTTTCAAAACAAAAATAAATCTTTTTTTTAAACACTTTAAAAAAGTTGTAATGAATTTTCCCCGAAAAGTGCTCTCTTTTTTGGTTATTTCACATTGAAATATTCGATTTGGAATTTGACGAAGAAGAACCTACTTTTCATTAGCTACAACTCTGCTTTTACTGGGTCTGCAGACCTTACGCGTAGACCATTTTTTTCAATTTTTAATAAGCTATATTTTTACTAAGAAAATTTTTTCGCAAGAATACTTACTTTTTGAGTTATCTGCGAAAAACCATCCAAAAACAGGTTTTTTTTGTTAAAATTGAACATATTCACTTTCAACTAACTCAAAAAGTATTGACTTAGTGAAAAAACTTTACAGAACAAAAGTTGCTTAGAATTAGTCATTTTATCCAATTCCGGGCCTATTTTGAACGTATATTTTTTCACTCCCGAGAAAATATTTTCACCCCGTATTTCCCAATTTTTGTAAAATGGAGGGGATGTAGAATTGTAAACTTTTTCTTATACAGGGTGAGTCATGAGGAACTGTACATACTCCTACCTCGTATAAAGGCCCCTATGGGGAATAACAAATGACCATTAAAAAGTGTCTGCTCCCATTGTTTAATAATATACAGGACGAGTTGTTAATTTTTACAGAAATTTGTATTCGTCATAATTTTTGAACAGTAAGATCGATGTGTCTCTTATTTTGGTCAATTGTTACCTATTACCACCCGATCAACTGATTTATTCAAACTAGAAAAAAATCAGGTCCGGCTTTAAAAAATTAGTTCGTTTTGGTCTTAGAAAAAAATTCACCCTGTGTTTTTGAAAACTCTAATAATAATTTTACAAATTAGACAAATAGGCAATTAAAATGGCATATTTATTTTTTCCCCACACGATTAGGTACTTAATTTTTTATAAAAAAATCAAATTTGACTATGAATTAAAAGTTTGGTAAAGTGAACCATAGATTTAAAAAAATTAACTTTTATTACAAAACTTAATTTTTTTTTGAACAAATATTTAATTTATAAGTTACCACACAATCAACTGATTTATTCAAACTAGAAAAAAGTCAGGCCCGGATTTAGAAAAGATTTCACCCTGTATATGATTTTTGAAAACTCTAATAAGAATTACACACGATTACTTATTTTTTATACAAAAATCACATTTGTCTATGAATTAAAAGTTTGGTGAAGTGAACCATAGATTTAAAAAAATATATTTTTTTTACAAAATATGTACAGTAAATTTATTTTTTAAATTAACGAAAAGAAAGTACATATTATGTAGAACATTGAACGTAAACGGATCTATTTGCATGTTTAAGTAAATTTAACAATATGTAAGTGTGTACAACAATAATTATATACATAGATACATAAATAAATTAAGAAACAAATAAAACAATAAAACAATTTTTTTGAGATTTATAGCACATTTTCGAAATGAAATCCATCTTTGTCGGACCATCAACTGTCTAAATAGGCATCCTGAGAGTTAAGGATAATTTCTAATAACGTTACAAGAATTAATAATTTTATCAATTACACACTTAGTTCTTGTCGCGTATTGATATTTTCTCGATAAACCATTTCTTTTAATCGACCCCATAGGGAATAGTCGACAGGGTTAAAATCAGGTGATCTAGGTGGTCATGCATGAGACCCTCCGAGTCCTATCCACCTCACCTATTTCCATAAGTTACATGAAGATGTTGACGAACAGCAACTGAGAAATGTGGTGATACCCCAGCGTGCATTAAGTACATACCTCGGGAGGCTACTTTGGCAAGTAGATTCGGCAAACTATTTTGTAAAATATGATAATGCAAAAAAGTACAAACAGTGTAAGAAACACAAATAAATAATAACGATGGCGAACGAAAAGTCAAATTATGTACTCAAACAACGATAATGTCAAATTATCATTTTTATACACATACATAGTATTAATACATGGTGAGAAGGTAGTGATGCAAAAAACGACGGGAAAAATATTTCTTTTTGTTTTTGTTTAATTTAAGTTTATTTGTTTATCTCCTTTTTGACAAACAAATATTACGCAGGATGATGTTTTAGTATTATTCAAAACAACCTGTTCCTTTTAAAATTCTGGAAATTGGCTAAAAAGGTTGTATTATTTAAAACGTATAGCACGAGCAGTGGTAGTATTATTACTCATAAATTAAATATTTCTTCAAAAAAAATGTTTGTAATAAAAGTTAATTTTTTTAAATCTATGGTTCACTTCACCAAACTTTTAATTCATAGTCAAATTTGATTTTTTTATAAAAAATTAAGTAATCGTGTGGGGAAAAAATAAATATGCCATTTTAATTACATACAGTAAAACCTACGTTAACCGAAATAATTGGGGGGAAGGCCATTTCGGATAACAAAAATTTCGGTTAAAAATAACATTGTTTTTTGAATTCTTTTTGTATCAAATTACATAGTCTTGGAGATGTATAGCTGCAAAACATCGTTGTCAAAGGAAAACACAAAAGAAAATAGAAAATTACGTTAAAAACTCACTCTAAATATGTTCATTTTCCTTAATTTTATTGCTTTTTTGTTAATTTATTTTTTGTTGACAAAATTATTGAAACTGTCAGCCATTTCGGTTAAACGATGTTTCGGTTAAAAAGGTTTCGGTTAACGGAGGTTTTACTGTATTTGTCTAATTTGTAAAATTCTTATTAGAGTTTTCAAAAACCGTATACAGGGTGAAATTTTTTTCTAAGACATAAACCAACTAATTTTTTAAAGCCGGGCCTGATTTTTTTCTAGTTTGAATAAATCAGTTGATTGGGCGGTAACTTATAAATTAAATATTTGTTAAAAAACATTAATTTTTGTAAAAAAAATTATTTTTTTTAAATCTATGGTTCTTTTCACCAAACTTTTAATTCATAGTCAAATTTGATTTTTTCATAAAAAATTAAGTAATTGTGTAGGGAAAAAATAAATATGCCATATTAATTGAATATTTGTCTAATTTTGAAAATTCTTATTAGAGTTATCAAAAACCGTATACAGGGTGAAATTTTTTTCTAAGACCAAAACGAACAAATTTTTTAAAGCCGGACCTGATTTTTTCTAGTATGAATAAATCAGTTGATTGGGTGGTAATAGTGTAATGATTGACCAAAATAAGAGACACATTGATCTTACTATTAAAAAATTATGACGAATACAAATTTCTGTAAAAATTAACAACTCGCCCTGTATATTATTAAACAATGGGAGCAGACACTTTTTAATGGTCATTTGTTATTCCCCAGAGAGGCCTGCATACGAGGTAGGAGTATGTACAGTTCTTCATGACTCATCCTGTATAATAATAGACAATTTCAACTACCTATTCCCAAATTTTCATCCTTCCTTTATTTTTTTGGAGGTTTTCGTAAAATTTTGTGTTCCATGATCGGGCTATTTTCACATCGGCGCCAACCCTTCTCATGGGTACTCCAATGTTACATCTTCTCCACTATTATAATACATCTGTCAGACGAGTTTTTTCTTCCTTCGTCTAGGGTGGAAATTACTTAAAAATTATTTTTGTCCTTGTTTTAAAAAAATAATAAATGTGTGCTTTTTAAACATAAATTTAAATGTGCAATGTGCTTCACGCATGCCTAAATCCGTAAACTTTATTATTAATGGAATACCCTGTACATTTTTATATTTTTAAAAGCTGCTTAACGACCTGATCTCAATGAACTAAATCATGTAGAGTCTATTACGAATCATAGAGGGGGCGACTTAGAAAGTTGTAAGCCTGTCAATTAATAGATCCTAGTTGACGTGACATGGAAAACCCCTATTACACCGCCTCTGTAACGAGCGCTACTGTCTTTCCGTTTTTTAATAACCTTAGCCTGTACGCAAAGTATGACTTTCCGTTGAGGTCGTCGCTATTTAATTTGTTGTTAAAGCATTAAGACTTGTTAAAAGGTTATATCATCAGCTGTCACGCCGAGATTTGAACAAACGTTAAAAATAACCCATATAAAAAAGTGATTTGTCTACAACCTTAATAACCGAAGAGACATTTTATACATTTTAAACCGCTCAAGGAAATGGGAGTTGCATACATATTAGTAATACTGCTCCAGACGTTTTTTTTCTCTATCTCAATTACTTATGACCTGTATTCGTACTCCAGAAAATCTATACAGTTGGAAACTTAAGATATTTCTGTTAAGATGAGAAATACAGAAAAAAAACTACATATTATGGAAAACTTGCTAATAGAATAGATTTTACGGACTGGGACGTTTCGCCGTCGCCGTTTCGCCGTCGCCATTTCGCCGTCGAGCCACTTCGCCGTCGGCCGTTTCGCCGTCGAGCCAGTTCGCCGTCGGCCGTTTCGCCGTCGCCATCCCGGCATTGGTTAAGTTTACAAGAACGTGATAACATACTAACTTTTTTACACTAAATGTCGCAATAACGTGATAACATACTAACTTTTTTTATACTAAATGTCCCAGAAAATTCCCGGAAATAAACAATATTGAGAAAAGGGATTTCAATTTCAATTGTTTTTACTGTATCAAAAATAAAAAACTTCATTATGCAAAAGCGATAAGTGATAGTATATAATCGTTCGAAAACCATTCAAAACTTATATAAGTACAAGTAATGATCATCCCGAAATTATAAGTAGGAATGCTAACAACGAAATGGCGACGGCGAAACGGCTCTATGGCGAAACGGCGACGGCGAAATGTCCTAGACCCTAGATTTTACGCCTCATCATCATCATCATCATCATCATCATCATCATCATCATCATCATCACGTAGCGCTACAACCCTGGTTGGGTCCTGTACAACTTTCTTCCAATTTGTTCGGTCTTCCATCAACCTAGGGTCAAATGGGATGTTCATTTTTCGGAAATCTGCTTGGATGTTATCTCTCCATCGCATTCTGGGATGTCCGAGTGGTCTTTTGCCTGTAGGAATCTCCTCCCATACCAGTTTTACAAGTCTCTCGTTATGAAGTCTGTGCACGTGGCCTACCCATCTAAGTCGCTGTGATTTAATTTCTTGGAAAATATCGGTGTCATTGTAGAGTGCTTTTAATTCTATGTTGGTTCTGATCCTATACTGGTTTGTGTTAATGTCGTGGTGAGGTCCGAAAATTTTTCCAAGTATTTTTCGTTCAAAACGTCTGAGCTTTTCTTCGTTTGATTTGGTCATGGTCCACGTTTCGCATCCATATGTTAGTACAGGTCTGACTATGGATTTATAGATTTTGATCTTGGAACTTCTTGTAAGATTTTTTGATTTTATAAGCTTATCCAGTGCGAATAGACAGCGATTTGCTAATTGGATTCTGTATTTTATTTCTTCAGTAACATCGTTGTCACCTTCGATTACGGCCCCCAGATACTTAAAACGTTGTACTCTCTCGAAATTGAAGGTGTTGACCGTCACATTTTGTCCTATCCTGTCTCTACGTGTCGTTCTATTTATACACATATATTTCGTCTTCTCTTCATTAATCCCCAGCCCTACTTCGCTTGTTTCTCCTTCTACCTTGTTGAAAATGGCTTTTGTGGATAGGATGGAGTCTCCAACGAGATCAATGTCATCTGAATTCCTCCTCTACACATCGGCAGACGCGTCTGCGGATGCATCTGCCGATGTATCATCACGCGCTGACCACACATCTGCAGCACAGATCACTTAAATCTCTTTAGATGTTTCACGCAGGTATCTCAAGGTCATACTAAACTAAATGTCATTTTTAGTAATGATACGTTTTTTAAGATGTCGCCATGCACCTGGAGTAAAGATTTCTTCTATATCACTGAGTCTGAGTGTCATTATAATTTGTCAATTGTCATCATTGTCAGTATGCCCTTAGACAAGGAAAGAGAGAGGACGAGTAATCCTATGACCAAAAGTGAAGCCAAACTGACACCAGAGATTTTGATCATCGACGTATCTTTGGGGTATTGTTATGCATTGAGTACTTAAAATAAAAACATGAAATGTATTTAAAATGAAGAATTTGTGTACGGTAAATGTTTTATTAAGTTGCTCATATTACGTACATATGTTTCAATACATACATATGTTTTTATTACGAATTTTAGATGATGATTTACTTTATTTTTTATGAAATTTTAACCTTCAACCAACACCCACCACTGGCAACCCATTGTTATTTTTGACGTGACCGCCATGTTTCTGGTGACAAACAAACCAAAAACTGGCTTCACTTTTGGAACGTGTGTTTTAAATGAGTGTTAGAGTGTTACCCGTCCTCTCTTTTTTCCTTGTCTAAGAGTATGCCAATACATTTATCTTTATGTCAAAATGTTTATCTGATTGTAATAATAAAAATCCTGATTTAGATAAAATGGATTCAAATACAGTTTTTGAAACAAAACGAATGTGATTTGAAGATCCCTAGGAAGAATCAATTCCTAGCTTACATTTGCATGGTGAGTTCAACAAGTAGTATTTGTTATTAGAGAACAAGTAACAAAGTTAGTGGTGTATGGACATGGAAGCAAATGAAAATGAATGCAACACCAGGTAAGTAACCCCAACCCCTACTGAAAATATATAATTAATAAAAATTATTTTACGTGAAATGAATCATGGTTATTATCAAATCAATTATATTAATTTTTTGTTTTAGTTGAAAGTCCTTCAACAAGTGGAGATGCACACATGTTTCAATCATTTGAGATACCCTTTTGTAGAAGTATTTGGAACTCAATTTGGAAGATAACTTATTAATAATTTCATTTGTAAAGATACGATTTGTAAAAAAGTATATACAAAGTGGTTTTGCTGGTATTAAATAAATAAATAAAAATACGTTGTCATGTCTTATTTTTTCCCAAATGGTATTTTGTATATTTGAAATTAAAAATAATTTGCATATTTTAAAACCAAATTATTTTTTTTTCAACTATACAAAATTTGTATATATTGTAATATTTAATATTTTAACCTAACATTTTCTTCCCACCAAGATTACATTTTGAAATTCCCGCTTGGATTAGTTCCGATACAAGCGGCATGGAGCGCTGTTTTTCATATTTAACCAAAGCGTTATCGTGAAACATCTAGAGGAGGTAGGTGATCTGTGATCTGCAGTACACATCTGTAAATCGTTCATCATCCAGCCTCAAAAGTCCACTGCTGAACATAGGCCTCCTCCCCTCGTTTCCAACCCCATCTATCCTGCGCCGCCCTCATCCAGTTTTTATTTACCTTTCTTAAGTCGTCAGTCCATCTTGTAGGCGGTCGACCGACGCTTCTCTTGTCTTCTCTTGGCCTCCATTCCAATAACCTCTTCGTCCATCGCCCATCTGTCATTCTGGCTACGTGTCCTGCCCATCTCCACTTCAACCTGGCTATCCTCTCGATGACGTCAGTCACCTTTGTTCTTCTCCTGATTTCTTCGTTTCTGATTTTGTCTCGCAGAGTTATTCCTAACATTGACCGCTCCATTCTTCTCTGCGTGACTCTTAGTTTGGTAGCCGAGGCTTTAGTTAAGGTAAGTGTTTCTGATCCGTACGTCAAGACTGGGAGGACGCACTGATCGAATACCTTTCTCTTTAGACATGTGGGTAACTCACTTTTAAAAGTTTCTCTCAGTTTTCCAAATGCTGCCCACCCAAGACCGATTCTTCTCTTCAGCTCATGAGTCTGGTTATCCCTGCCAATCGTAATTTCATGTCCCAGGTATTTATATCTATCTACGAGTTCTATTTCCTTCCCACCAATACTGATGTTCTGGTTGGGTACCAAATTTGTCATTATTTTTGTTTTCGAGATGTTTATATTTAAACCTACATTTTCTGTAGCTACAACGAGTTCTTGTACCATCTCTCTTGCCATACCTAGATCCTCAGCTACTATGACTATATCATCGGCGAAACGTAAGTTGTTTAGGTATTCTCCATCTATTTTTATTCCCTTTGTCATCCAATCCAAACTCTTGAAAGCATGTTCTAAGACCGTATTAAAAAGTTTAGGTGACATTGGGTCTCCTTGTCTAACCCCCCGTTCTATTTTTATGCGATTACTGTTAGTATGTAATTTGACAGTGGTTGTTGCCTGTAAGTATATTTTGTGTAATAATTTTGTATACCTATAATCTAGCCTGCATTCTTTAAGCGCCTGTAATATTTTGCTAAGTTCAACTGTGTCAAAGGCTTTATGAAAATCGATAAAAAGTAGAACTAGGGGTTTATTGTATTCCACTACTTTCTCTATCAGGGTTTTTATACTTTGTAGATGGTCATTTGTTCCGTAATTTTTTCGGAATCCTGCCTGTTCTCTTGGTTGATAAGTCTCTAACTTTCTATCCATTCTCTTAACTATTATTCGCGTAAATCGTTCAGTCTGTATTAATTCTTGGGTGACGCAATATTTACTTTGAATTCACTGCGAAAACTAATGCGTCGTAGAGGTCCGAGGTAAACAACAGACGATCAAATTACCCCATCTACACATCTGCGGATGCATACGCAGATGCCGTCCGCGGACACGTCTGCCGATGTGTAGAGGAGGCATTTGCTAGTAGGGACCTTGAACCGATAGCAGTTCTGTTTTTATTTCGGCCGACCTCATGGCTTTCTCTAATACAAGGTTAAAAAGTAGTGGAGATAACGCATTACCCTGTTTGAGTCCACTGTTGATTTCAAAGCTATCAGACAGTTTATTATTTACGTACTTAAGTACTTTTGATATTCCACCCTCCATACAGACTTTAGTCATCCGAATGAGTTTCTTTGGTATTGAGAACTCCGCCATGGCATTCCATACTTGGCTTCTTTCTACGCTATCATATGCCTGTCGAAAGTCTACGAAGAGATTGTGTATGGGTCTGTTATACTCCCATCCCTTTTCTAGAAGCTGTCTCAGCGTGAATAGTTGATCTATTGTGGATCTGTCTGCCCTAAAACCGGCTTGATATTCTCCTAGGATATTTTCAGCATAAGGGGTTAGTCTACTAAGAATGATGTTTGAGAGGATTTTATATGCCGTGTTTAGGAGTGAAATTCCTCTATAATTCGCGCATTTTGTTTTGTCCCCTTTTTTGTGGATGGGCACTATAATGTTCTTCTTCCATCTTGCTGGTATCCTTTCTTCTAACCATATTTGTGTTATTAACTGGTGGATTTGGCGATGTAGTGCGTCTCCACCACCTTTCAGAAGTTCTGCTGATATACATATCGTCCGTACCCGGCGCTTTGTGATTTTTCAGCTTAAGGCCTTTTGGGTTTCTTCAAAAGAGGGATTTTCGACGGGCATGTCCGCTGTGATATATATCTCTTCTTTAGGCACTTTAGGTAAAGGGTATAGGTACATAAATGCTTTATAAAAATGAAATAAATGCAATCTTTTGAACAAATATAATATAGGGTTGTACATTGTACAACGGTTGTACATTTAAGAAAAGCAATTTTCTTTTGTATTTCACCGTGTATACGAATACATACATATTTGTCAATGATTTCTGTTAAAATTAATTTGAAAATTAGAACATATTTTTTACTTTATTACATAAATATGTAAAATGAATACTTATTTATTTATTCCTTCTTTATATACAGTGTGTTTATTGAAGTCGAGTCGAGGTGTAACGACCTCGAATTCCAATAAAGCTCCTGAAATTACAAAATTCCACTGCATCAAGGTCGTTAGGGTCCTATTTATAATATTTAGGTATGTCATATTTAGGTACCTACATAATATTTAGGTGTATTATAATATTTAGGTATATTTGCGTATACAGTTATGTTAAGAGTTACATACTATTAGCGACAACTATTTTTTTGGTGCGTTTTATGGCCGAATTAGGTACCTAATACGACAAATGGAATTTACATAAACAAACAATTTAAGTAGAGTTTGTTTAACTAGTAGTCGCCATATGTTGGACATATTAATAATACGATAATGGAATTAGGAAGTAAATTCAACCAATTTTTAACTGTTATTGCAAGCGGGGCCTCGTTTCTGGGCCACACACTCCAACTATGTATCAACTTAACACGTCAATGTAATGATATTACTCTGGGCAAATTAGGAAAAAACAAGGAAATGTTATTTTTACCAGCTATTTTGTTGCTGGAATCAAATCTTAAGTTTGCATATTTTAGTAATGTAGGTATTACCTAGGTAGTATTAAATAAAAAAGTAAAAAAAATGAAAAAAAAAAAATAAATAAAAAAAACCATACTTTTCTCAATAAGTTTTACAATAACATCGTATACAGAGATATACCCCTATCCACTATCCCCTATCTTACCTTAAAAAATAAGATTAAGTAACATTGTACACAAATACACATGACCTCAACCCCTACCTTATTTCTATTTCAATTCAATACGTCACTCAAAGACCTCCCCTATCCTCCTTTCTGCTCTTAGGGTTTGTTCACTACGAGGCGCCAAGCCTTATACCGATCAATGCATCGTACCCATGTATCTAATACCAGGTATACTGTAACAAACACTGAGTAAATACGAAGGGGGACGACAACAATAGATACAAGGCAAGGATACAATCCATTGCTCTCCGTAGTGAAACGACAGGGTTTGTTTACTACGGAGACCAAAGGATGGTATCGCTAGTATCCTACTCTTAATTTTAGTGAACGCGCGCATTTAAAATAATGCATCTGGCGATCGATAATATGGTACGATACGATTACGAGCAGTACGAGGGATACCAGGGAGCGAGGGTTGGCACCTCGTCATGAGCACAACTTTATGTAGGTGAGGATAGCATAGAGCAGCGGTCCGCAACCCTGGGGTCGCGAAAGATCTTTATGGGGTCGTCAAAAAAGTCAACAAGGTCCTGTACTTATCGAATTTTATTAAGGCTAATGCTTAAAATATAACCTCTCTTTACTTACACAATGTCCTTAAAACGGAGAGTCCTCAATGTCCTCGCGCATTGAACAGTCGCCTTTTCAAAATAATGTGTCTCGAATTGGGATCAAAATACGAAAATCTACTGTTACATACGGAGGTCAGGTGGATATCGCGAGGAAAAATACTCCAACGTGTATTTGGTCTCAAAGATGAAATCAGATTATTTCTACTTGAACGAGAACCAAAGGTAGCGGAATATTTCTTGAATGAAAATTGGCTGGCAACAGTTGGCTATCTTTCGAACATTTTTGAAAAACTTAGTGATTTAAATCAATCGTTGCAAGGAAAGAGTACAAATGTATTGATTTTGGCTAACAAAAAAAAAGCTTTTTGTAGGAAAATAAGTTTGTGGATAGACGAAATCAGTGCTGAAAACTACGAGATGTTTGCATGTTTGGAGAAATTTTCTGAAAAAACCAATACAAAGCTCGAAGAAGAAATTAAAACCAAAATCATCATGCATCTTACAAGCCTTAAGCAAGACTTGGAAATACGATTCCCAGATACGTCACACGACGATCAATGGATAATTAATCCATTCACTTGTTATCTTAACACTGTGAAGATGAAGAAAAGGAGCAGCTCATCGATTTATTGTCCGATGAAAGCCTTCGATCTATTTTCAAAACCACGGATCTATCCAAGTTCTGGATAATGATGGAAAAGGAATATCCACTGTTATACAAAACATCTCTGCTGAAATTGCTGCCATTCGCATCTACATACATGTGCGAGACAGCTTTCTCCACATTGACTGCTATAAAAACAAAATATCGCTCCAGACTTAACGTAGAACCTGATTTGAGGGTGTCTCCTTCTGATAATGTATCACCCAGAATTAATATACTGACTGCAAGTGTGCAAGCACAAGGTTCACATTAGTTTGTAAACTTACGTATATGTACCATGTACCTATTTTTTTTTTAAATAAAATGTTAAAATAATTGCTTGTCTCATTTAATGACATCATAAATATTATGTTAAATGCATAGTTTGCTCTAATATTACTTTCCAAAATAAATAAACTCTTCAACATAATTTACGAAATAAAAACAGCTAAGTACAACATGGAGGATAATTGAAGTTTACCTTAATTTCGTCTGAACCAACCTTTGCACTTGTTAATTTAGTGATTTTTTTCTGGGGTCGCTCATAACTCTTTTTTTTAATTTTGGGGTCGCAATATCAAAAAGGTTGCGGACCGCTAGCATAGAGGATCTATGCAAATCTTCTTGAGACCTACTTACAGACCGAGCGGAATATCCATATGTATCGTTCACTAATGAACACGTCCACGGATGTTCCGGGTCGGTAGAGGGGGTGGTTTAAGTTGGTAGACGGCTGGTTATGGGGGGCACGCGGGACGCATGGGCCATACTCTGGTCTGTGGGCCCCAGCGTGTTCTCCTCTCCTGTCCGAGTTCAACAGTACTAGGGACACCTTCCCTAGTCTGCTAAGAGAGTTCCACCTCAATCCAAAAAAAAAGGTATGCAGAGAAGACTCGAAATTCCACAATACTAGAACGTCTCAGCAAGACTACTGAGGTATATAGAAAGCTGGAGTATCTCAGACATGTAATGAGAGGTCCCAAATATAGATTGCTGCAAAATATTATGCAAGGAAAAATAGCAGGCAAACGCAGTCCAGGACGAAGAAGGACCTCATGGTTGAAGAACTTGTGAGATTGATATTGTGTTGATACAAGCATGCTATTCAGGGGGGTGACAGTGAATAAAATTACTATAGCTATGATGCTAGTCAACGTTCATGGTACATGAAGAAGAAGAAGAAGTATGTAGAAAGTGTGCTATTTTGTTTATAAACAAATTAACGTTCCGAAATCTTCTTTTTTTCAGTTATTGCACTGTAACTCCGAAGATTTTAACTTTAAAACAGAAACACCCACATAAAAATTCACCGTAATTTAATTCTGCACAAAAGATATTTTTTTCAAATTTCCTTCGACGAAAATTTTGGAAAATCTGAGTTTTCCCAACAAAATATTTAATTTTCAACTAAAATTTTAGGGAAGTAATTATTTATTAATAATTAAATAGCTTGGTGATATACAAGCTTTTTTATAGTAGATTATATTTCCGGACCCGGCGACAATCTAACGAATAGTTTATAGCAACAATTAAATTGTTAATTAAAATTTTACGGTCGCAATAAAAACCAGAATAATTATGATACACCAGAATAACTATGATTTTCGTATAAAAATGCACTATACCTATCTAATGTACTTTATAGAATTGAAATTGGACTATTTGAGCTGCCTCAGGAATATTTTAGAATTATAAACAATTTTTTGGCTTATAAACAAATAAAATATCGCGGCAAATATTAGTTTAAATTAAATTAAAAAAACGGTAACGAACCGTTGTTGTGCTCCAATGTTGAATCACCAACAATAATTGAGGATTCATTTGATTCTATCGATGAGCCATGCGATGTGTCATTATTGGGGCAATTTACTTTCACCCAGGATCAACAAGAAGAAGAAGAAGAAGAAGAACAAGAAAAAGAAGAAGGACTAGAAGGTGAAGAAGAGGAAGAAGAACAAAAGGAGAAGAAGAACAAGGGAAGCAGAAGTATTAGAAAATTATGAACCAGTTTGATAAATTTCCCTTTTTTTATTTATACCGCTTTATATAACGCAAATTAAACAGAATCATAACAGATCCGTGGAATAGGCCTACTGGGGAAACCACTTTTAAAAAACGCGCTAAGTACACTATCTCAAAGGTGGTGTGGAAACGTGTGCGCAGGCCCGGCCCTAGGGATTTTGCCGCCCTGGGCAAGATCGGCGACCGCCGCCCCCCAAGGGGGACTTTGGTATACCCACAAACTTAAAATTTTCACCATGGCTCTTAATTTGCTGAAATCTATCGCTTAATGCATTAACGGTTGTGTCTATAATTTTTAAATAGAAGTCAACTTTATATCGTGTCTTTGGATCTAGATCCCGTACCATCTTCAGCCTCCTTTTCAGATTCTCAATTTCTAACTTTGATTAGCCTTTTTGCGTCTGTCAAATAGCCCTGGAATTTTAAATCACTTCCGAGAGACTTAAAATGAATTTCTGATTTTTCTAATAAACTGATAGCTTGATCCGCTCACATATCAATACTCTGCATATGCGACTACGTTGATGTAAAGTAAAACGTCATGCCATATTACCACAGAGCAATGAAAAGTAAAATCACGGATTTGTTTTGCCAAACAGCTTGCTTCATGAGCAACCATTTTATCGTTGTTTTTATTCACAGTGATTTCTACAAGAGCATCGTAAATTTCTTCAATTTGGTCTCTAATGGGAGTAATTGCATCAATTATTCTACTTTCATACATAGAAATATAATTTTTCAGCATAGTCCAACGATTAACGATGAATAGATGCTGAGAAAAAGTTGTAAATTTTGTCACTAAGGAAAAGAAAGAACGAGCAAACTGTGAGACTTTAGCAGCATCGTTCACGACTAAGTTAAGTGAATGGCTAGAACATGGGACAAACAATGCTCTAGGATTCATTTTCAAAATTCTGTTTTGAACTCCCAAGTTCTTCTCCTCCATGCTTGCCTATTATCATACCCTTGTCCTCTCATATCTTCCAAAGGTATTTTCTCAGTTTATTCTGGGACTCTGTAACTCCCAAGCCAGTGGTTTCCACTACAGGCACAAATCCAAGAAAATGTTCTTCAATTTTAACACTTTGTGAACTAGAACCTAAATCGACAAAATGTACAACAATAGTCATCTGTTCCACCCCAGCAATATCAGATATACAATCTAAAATTATGCTATAATACTTTGCTGATTTCAAAAAGTTTAAAATTTTATTTTTGATTTGGTCATGGAGAAGCTGAATAATTTCGTTTTGAATACGTTTTCCCAAGTAGTGATGCTGCTTGTTACTTCCATTAGTTATTCTCCTAATGTGCTCTTGTAACACAGAATCAAAATTTTTAAAGAGCTCAAAAAGCTTAAAAATGTTACCATTGTTTTGATGAATATGTTTATCAGAATCGCCCCTCATTGTATGACACTGATGTCCTAAGAACTGTATTATTGATAAAAGTCGTTGTATTACATTTTTCCAATGACTAGTTTCTGAATTTAGAATTTTTTGTGTTTCTTCATCTATGATTTTGCCCGATTCTAGTCTAATTGCTAGTTCTACCTACTGTCGTTGTGACTGTAGATGAGCTGGAGACTTAGCGTGGCTGGACAAAGCTTTAGTCATATGTTTCTAATTATTATATCCATTTTCAGTAAAGTTAATTTTACGTGAATTTCAGTGAATTTAGTTTATTTATGATCCTACTATTCTTATGCGATGAAGAATAAGGCGGTGTTGTCGATTTTCCGTCGAATTGCAATTCCGAACCTTGCAATTCTTATTGTTTCACTTACTTAATTCTCGTTTTTAAAGTTGCATTTTTGCCGCTCTTGTTCATAATATGTATTGATTTTTTTTAATATTAAAAACATAAGTTATTATTTCTTCAATTTCAAAAATTGACTGTCGTAAAATTTGCCGCCCCTGAATTTGCCGCCCTGGGCAGCCGCCCAGTTTGCCCACCCCTGGGGCCGGGCCTGCGTGTGCGCATATTATGACGATTACCACTTTTTGAATGGTTATATCTCAAAAACGGTGGCTCTCAGGAAAAAAGTAATAAGGCATTTTTTATAGATAATTATCTAATCTACATTTTTTGTTAGAACTAATTTTATGATAAAACTTACCGTTTCGCTGAAAATCTCTAAAAACTATATTTGGTGACCTTTGACCCCGAATAAATTTTTTAGCTCGGGTCGGATTTATGAGAACTTTTTAGATTTCATTTATGATGGTATTTTGAACAATCCTGCCAATTTTCAGCTTGATGGTAATTTTTGTAGCCTCGAATGTGTAAGTTGACCGGAGTAAAGTTCAAAATCGGTATACGTTAAAAAAAATGTATTTTATCGCCAACCGTCACTAAAGTCATTCATTATTGTACACATTTGCCCTCATTTGCGGCAGTAAAGTAACACTTTATTGTACTGAAAGAAGAGTTTTACTTTACCTGCTATGATTAATCAAATTAACCGAGATTGAATGTAAGTGGTCGATGGCAGTAATCGAATGGCGAGTATTTGAGTTGACTTACAATTTATTTATTTTAATTATTAAAAAAATTGTACGCAATTTGCGATATTATCAATTAAATTTATGTCAAAAAGTGAAATTCTGTAGTATTTTGTAATTATATTCATATAAAATAAATTAAAACTTAAAACTTATAAACCGATTTAATAACTATTCAATATTGATAACTATCGATTAAAAATCGAAAGCGGTCATCTTGCAAATTATCTGTCATCACTGTCACGAAATTATTATGACGTCTAAAATTTAAAAGGTTCTTAAATTGTAAATTGCAAGTAAGTGTTAAAACCAATATCAAATTATGTTGGCAAATATTATTTTATATCAATAAAACATATCAACCGATTGTCAAACATACCAGCAAACGAGAAGTAAACTCAATCTTCCCAGGGACATATCTGAGCTTCTTAGAGACAATACAAATATCAACAATATTATACAGTTTAACGGAAATAGGAATAAAAGAAATTTAATTTTATCACAAATTTTCCAGGTATACTTTTTGTTAGTACATATGTATTTACTTAATATTACAATCTCTTTTTATTTTTAATATGTATTTTCCATTGTTGTCGTTTATAACCCCAGTGGTTCGGACGACATTAAATTTAAAAAATATACGTTGGCGATAAAATTTTGTATGCACCACGTCAGTAGAGACTTCTTATCGAACTCGTCTGTTACTCGCCTCGCTCGCTACGCTCGCTCTTCTCGTAATATCAGACTCGTTCGATAAAGAGCCACTTTACTGACTTGGTACATAAGTAACTATTATCGGCTTCCCATAAAGCAATTTTCTTTTTTTTAATCCGAAGTAACTCGAGTAGAGCCACCTAACTAACGCATTCCTAAATGACAAAGATGCTTTGTTTTATAATAGATAATAGAAAATACATAGCATCTGATGATAGAGATTTTGGTAGCAAGTGGTAAATCGTGACTTCTGAAAAGAGACTTCATCATTGTGAACGCTGATCTCGCATTTCCTATAAGTTGTTTTATTTCACTTGAGTGATCCCATTGGCAGTTTATGTTGGTAATACCAAGGGATGTATAGCTGTCCACGTCCACCCTGTCAATTGGTTGTTGGTTAATCAAAAGCTGCGTATTTAATATTTCGCGCTTAATGACTACCACCATGTACTTTGTTGTTTTCGTATGCAGATCAAGTCCGTATTCAGATCTTCTACTTATATCTAATATGCGCGATATTATTATTTGCAAACCATCTAGCTAGACTCTCTGCAAAAACTTTTGCGTCGTCGGCATATCTAATGTTGTTTATAACGCACTCCGTTGACTAATATGCCTTCCTGTAGTTCTTTCAGCGCTTGCTCGAAGATATTTTATATTAACCCTCGTAAGGCGGTGCTTAGATTATTACGTAAACAACGGTGCGGGGTGCATTTGCACCCCATCTGTATATCCATTTTCTTATATGTGAACGTCGGGGAAATTGATTTGAAAGATAATTAGTACTTATTTATTATAGTACGAAACATAATTTTACAAAAAAAGTACTCATTTCTTCTTAAAAAAAATTATTATCGTCGCAAGACAAACACATGAAATTTTTTACAGAATGAGCAACAAAAAGTTTTTACACACAATACAATTATGCCGGGACCTTCGGTCTTTTTTCTCTGACATAAGTAACACCGTCTTTGTCCCGTAGCTCTGTTAGCTCCAGGTGGAACATCAGAAACGTCCAATTCAGGATACGAAATTTTCATCATTTGCACTCAAAAGCCATTTTTTTCAAAAAAGCGTAAACGCAAAGAGTTTTAAATTCTGTAATGGGTGGAATACGTTTAGAATTGAATTTAATACGAATAAAAAATAGACAAAAATAAAAAAAACTTATTAAAAAAGATAGGTGAGAAAAACGATGTCTGGGGTGCAGCTGCACCCCGCACCACCTTACGAGGGTTAAACAACACCGGGGTCAGAATGCATCCTTTCCTCACTCCTCTATCTATGGAGACTGCCTCTGTCAATTGGTCATCCACTTTAATATTGGCAGTTTGGTTGTAATATAAATTATATATGATTCTAAAGTATCTATCATCTAATCCCGCTTCTTTCAAGATGTTCATTGTAATGTAATACAGCTTATACACCGCATTCCTCGGTAGACCGCCAGCTATAGTATAAACGCGACGGTAGACCGCATACTATACTAACGCCCATTCACATGCTTTTTAGACAAGAAACAGTAAAATCTTATTTCTTCTGTTTTTTTAGTAATGACCTAAAAAACCAAGGATCAATCCGTAAAAAATTGGCACACTAACTTTTGTGACTTAAAAAACTATAAATCATTTTGATATTATAAAAGACGTTTAATGCCCACTTATTGTAGGACTGAAATGATTTATTGCTGCATATGAACTGTTGCTTGAAAATTTTTGTTAACCCCAGGTAGTCTGGTGCACAGGATACCACACCCATAAAATTACGAACAAGTAATAATACTTGTTCTTGAAGATCAATTTGTGAATAACTGCTTCGGGGGAATTTAGAAGACATTTTTAAATTCTAAATACGATTACTATTTTTTGCACACATCTATTGGAATTTCCGGAAGTGGAAATGGAAACGTCAAAATAAATGTAGTTAAAAAAATGTCGTTAATTCCCATTAAAGATAGTACATAATCAAAAGTCTAATAAGTCAGGAATTCGAAATTATTTATCTTTTGACCTTTTTAAGTTAGAAAAATAAAGCATAACAGAGTGGCGAAATACTCGACAAGGGAAATCTAAATTGCATTTCACGTCCTGTCATTCACCGTGATAATAATTTTAGCGAGATTTCCTTTAATATCCACCAAAGGTGAATAAAGTATAAACTAAAAGAAAAGAAAAGATGGTTCAGACTTGATAAGAGTACAGAGCCTCTACTATGTGCTTATACGTATTTCGGAATAACCGTTTTCTCATCGGAGCACCTGGGTAGAGGCACTGAACTGAAATCAAATCCTTTCATCCTTTCCGGGTAATTATCAAAATAATGAGCTGGGACCCTCCAACCAGCAAACATTATGAGAGGTTTGTGGGCGCAGTAATAAGCACTGCCAAGAAAACCATCCCTAGGGGGTATCGCAAAGAATATGTGCCTGGATGGACTGAAACATGTGAAGACTTATACACGAAGTTTCTCGAAAGTGGTGACCGAGAAATAGCCGATGAGCTTTTACACAACATCGATACAGCTAGACGCCAAAAATGGATAATGACTGTCGAAAACCTTGACTTCAAAAAATCAAGCCGGCAGGCATGGTCCTTGTTGCGGAAAATTGGAGGAGCTAACCAGCTGGAATCCAGAGAGTCTAAAATGTCTCCTAACAAGGTTGCCTCCCATATAGTATCTCTATCCAGAGCTCCACGAGATCGAACACATACTACCAACGTGAAAAGAGACTTAAGGGCATTAAAACAAATGAACAGAACGAACTCCGAATATTCAGCAAGAATACTTATTTCTGAAATCACACATGCGCTGAAAGAAATGAAATCAGGTAAAGCACCTGGCTTTGATGGTATCCATCCAGAGTTCTTGATACACAGTGGTGCATACACGAAACAGTGGCTTGCAATGTTCTTTAATGATATACTTCAGTCAGGTAACATTCCTTTCTCACTTAAGCGAACAAAGATAATTGCAATTCCGAAACCGGGCAAATCAAACCATAAGCCAGAAAACTACCGCCCCATAGCTCTACTCAGCATGGTATATAAACTATTAGAAAAGCTTCTCCTCAACAGAATTAGTCACAGGATACTAGAAAATGTCCCCATTGAACAAGCTGGCTTCCGCCCTCATCGAAGCTGTACGGACCAAGAGCTGTCATTAACAACTTTTATAGAAGCTAGTTTTCAAAAGAAACAAAAGACAGCAACAGTATTTATAGATCTAACAGCAGCATATGATACTGTTTGGAGACAGGGATTAATATATAAACTGGCCCGCATTATCCCCTGCAGAAAGATAATTAACCTGATTGACAACATGCTGACCAACAGAGCCTTCCAGGTTATAATGGGAAAGGAGACGAGTAGACAGATGAAACTTAACAATGGTCTTCCACAGGGTTCTGTCCTTGCCCCTTTACTTTTCAGCCTCTATATTGCTGACATGCCTGAAACCGAATCTCGGAAGTTTGGATATGCTGACGACTGGACCCTTGCAACAAGCTACCAATCTTTAGAAACTACAGAAATCACTCTCACGAATGACTTATCCATCCTCAGCGAATACCTTAAGAAATGGAGACTACAGCCAAGTACTACAAAAACTGAAGTATCAGCTTTTCATCTAAACAACAAGTTGGCAAACAGAGAATTGCGAGTGTATTTTAATAACAAGCTGTTAAAACACAATAAATACCCGAAATACCTTGGGGTTACTCTAGACAGAACGCTCACATTCAGAGAACACCTGACGAAAACAGCAGCAAAATTGAAAACACGCAACAATATAATACAGAAACTCTGCGGCACTACATGGGGGTCCACAGCATCAACATTAAGATCCTCTGCTCTTGGCCTGATATATCCGGTGGCAGAATACTGTGCTCCAGTGTGGCTAAATAGCAGGCATACCCACCTGGTCGACACCCAACTAAACCGTACTATGCGTATGATAACAGGCACAATTAAGCCCACCCCTACAATGTGGCTACCTACCCTTAGTAATATAGCACCACCCAACCTACGCCGCGAACATGCATTGGTTAAAGAATATAACAAAATAATGGACAGTCGCCAGCTTCTAGTCCACAACGACATCCCCGATATTCTTGGAAACCGTCTCCGATCCAGGTTACCCCCTCTACAATCTGCTCAAGCGCTGCAGCAATCCAACTTTGACTTAAATACCCGATGGAGAGAAGATTGGGAAAGTAGGACAGATCCGCATTACCATAGTCTACCGGACATCATAGGGAAACCTGGCGAATTTGAACGTCCCCGTAAGATTTGGGCAGCCCTTAATCGAATTCGAACAAACTGTGGAAGATGCGCCGACTCCCTCCACAGATGGGGTAAACTCCCCTCGCCTTCTTGTGACTGCGGCGCTGCAAGACAGACGATCAGTCACACTGTTCAGGACTGCCCACGCAGAGCATACACAGGCGACCCTATAGACTTTGTAATGGCAACCGAAGGGTCAATCGAATATATAAAAAAATTGGACATCTGTTTGTGATGCATTGTATAATGCATAAATCTAAATATATTCTGTGATATACTTAAGCCATACGCTAAATAAAAAAAATAAAAATCAAAATAATTACCAAAGATGCTACTAGCACCATCTATGAATCAAAAGTCTAATAAGTCAGGAAATAAGATTCGAAATTATTTATCCTCTGAGTTTTTAAGTTAGAAAAATAAAGCATAGCAGATACCCAGGTGCTCCGATGAGGAAACGGTTATTCCGAAATACGTATAAACACATAGTAGAGGCTCTGTACTGTTATCAAATCTGAACCATCTTTTCTTTTCTTTTAGTTTATACTTTATTCGCCTTTGGTGGATATTAAAGGAAATAGTTCGCTAAAATTATTATCACGGTGAATGACAGGACGTGAAATGCAATTGAATCGGTGAAATGTAAAAGGATAACATTCCAAAAACTCAACTTTTGGGAAATTAAAATAAACGTTTTTTTATTCATCGTCACTTAAATCACTAATAAGATTTTCATCATTCCCGTCCATAGGAATCGATTGGTCCCAACTTAGGATCTGTTTGTAGAAAGGTTTATGTTCTTCTGGTATGTAATGCATAATCTTTTTGACATCGACGACTTTGTTAGCTTTCACTGGCAACATTGAGTGATAGGCTTGATCTGTGGGAAGCTCCACTCTTCCTCCTTTATACAGCTTGAAATTTCCAACCACGAAAGAATCAATTAATGGACGAGCGCCGACATATCCATATTTCTCACTGATATACCTACTGGAAGTGCTTGAATTTACTGGTGTTAAAATCTTGTGTCTTGTCATGGATTTTTGTAGTTTTCTTGAATATTGAAAGCCACCATTGTTTGAAATCAAGAAAATTTGCATGTTCCAAAGGTACTAATAGAAATTTTGGAGCTTTTACTTTAGTTTCTTGAAAGATGTTATTGTATTGTGCTGGTGTAAAAATACGGTCATGTTTGTGAATAGCACGTTTTGCTGTGGCAAAGTTGCGATCACTGGGTAAGAAACTGTGACCGCGAACTGGGAAATAATGGTGGATTGTGTTAAATCTTCCTGTCATTGTTAGTGCTAAGAACATTCGGACATCTTGGATATTAGTGCACCCTATGTAACGCACGGCTGAATCTTATGTTTGTGGGTCACAGTGTTGCCATGCCATTTCTTTCATAATTTCAATCAATGTTAAATGTACCTACAAGAATAATAGAATAAGAACGTTTACTTCTCCGTCATTATACTAGGTAGAATGACAAATGAGGTGTCAAATGAAAGCTTATAATCCAAGGATAGTACTAAAGGTGAGAAATTAGACCTAGATTGTCTGTCCCTCAAAAAATATGCGTTATATTGGGGATTTCTAATGACGACATTAAAAGTTGCACTATTTTTTTTTCTATAAAACATTTTGATCTAAAACTTACCAGAAAACTTTTTTCTACTCTCTACTTTCAAATAAACGTGATTAAGAAGCTAAATTTTAAACTTCGTCACACAACTTTTGCGATTAAACTTTGCAATGCACAAATCCGCACCTTTTTCTTTGAAAAATTCATAACCTTTATCATGATAAGAATAAAAACTTGAAGCAGGTACCTTTGTCTTCAGAAATGTTAGAGCTATATACTGTAAAAATTTCAGAAAAAAATATTAAAATGGAACAGAGTTGTAGCGAGGTAAAGGCAAAAAACGTGATTTCATTTTTTTTTATTTTTAGGTTAAAATTGCGATTTTGACTGTGTTCCCCCACATAAAATTAAAAATAAACCTCATTTTCGTAGCACCCTCTAAAATATAAAGTATGAATAAAATTAGCCATTCACCCCTCCGTGGTCAGTATCTCGAAGACTAAGCGCTTTTTTGAGGGTGTCCTGCTCGTGTATAATATCACAAAAAATTGTAACGTGATAGTATGAAAAAATAGAGGATACGGCAACGGTGCTACAAGTGATGGTCGGATCCAATGCCAAAATCTACACAGACATATTAGGGTGCACTAATATCCAAGATGTCCGAACATTCTTTCTTATCATGGTGTAGTTGCGGTTTTGACTACCGCAAGCGCCACTAAAAACATGTAACTCACTTCAGGGGGTATTTTGTCTCTAATGTACTTATATACCATCGTACAAACCTCGTTAGGCCCCTTTTTCCCTGAACCCTCATGATAGGCATAAAATACTACTTCATTAGTTGTTAGGTTATGGACACTAAAGACATACAACCATAGTTTACGCAGGTAAAACATTTCTGGCACAGGTAATGCAAGCAACTGTACATTTTGCATAAAGTCAAAACTAATTGCCATAATATCTTTTCTGTTATTGCACATTTCTGGAACATATTTTATTTTAGAGTAAAATTTTTTAGCTCTTCTTTTATGTATAATAATATCAGCCCAGCTGATAACTTTGCATTTTGGTTAAGAGAAGATTTCATTTTCACCGAGAGTTCTTCGCAGATTGAACAGACGTCAACTTGAGGTCTGCCGAATTTAAAATCACAGTTTTCTTTATAATATTTTAAAAAGAACTCATAGTTGACATCATTTGACTCATATCATAGATTTTTTTTACATTTAAGGTTGCATCTAAATATAAAACTGTTTTTGATGAATAATGAGATGTTTTCTTTGGGTATGATTCAATATGATCTTTGATTTTTTTAACGATATCATTAGATTTTTTGGGGTGATTTTCATAAAACCCTCTTTTATCGTATGAAAGCTGGCCTTTGTTTTTTAAGTTAGTAAGACGTTGTAATGCCTTATTGCTTATTGAATGTAAACTTAAAAATGCTTTCCTACAAACTTCCACTTTTGTGTTACTTCGTAATGCAAAATACTTAAAAGATGATTATTGTATTTGCTTAGAGTCTTCATTTTTAGGCCTATGTCTAGTCACATCTGACCTGTTAATAAAGCCCATCAAAAAAGTGTCTGACTCATTCTTAGGTTGACCATTGTATATAAGTTTAATAACAGCTGCTTTCTCTTCAGAGGAAAATGTATCTGTGCATTTTTTCTTACACAAGCAATCAGGCCCAGTTTTCTTTTCTTCAACCAAAACACCTTTAGTAGTGACAAATTTTGATCCATCCCATCTTGCTCTCTTTTCTTTTAATCTAGTAACCCCGCTACCTCTTCTTTTCACAGGAGACTGACCATTAGAGTTATTGATATTAGACATCATAAAAAATTAAACAATTGTCTAGTAAACAAAAAAGAATCAACAATATGTATAAATATGGAATATTATCCTTTTAAATGTCAATGCCGAAGATAATTTGGTTGAGGTCAAAAGAGATAACATTCCAGGAATGTTATCCTTTTAGATTTCACTTCAGGAAATGTAGCTTAATATGCGCTATTTAATGTGAAGGAATGTTATCTGTCTTTGACTAAGTCTGTAGAGCTTGGTAAAGTGAACAAAACTGCTATCTTAAGTAAATTTGGCAAAAAATGGAATGTTATCCTTTTACATCTCACCGATTCAATTTAGATTTCCCTTGTCGAGTATTTCGCCACTCTGTTATGCTTTATTTTTCCAACTTAAAAAGCTCAGAGGATAAATAATTTCGAATTTTATTTCCTGACTTATTAGACTTTTGATTCATAGATGATGCTAGTAGCATCTTTGGTAATTATTTTGATAATTACCCGGAAAGGATGAAGGATTTGATTTCAGTTCAGTGCCTCTACCCAGGTGCTCCGATGAGGAAACGGTTATTCCGAAATACGTATAAGCACATAGTAGAGGCTCTGTACTGTTATCAAATCTGAACCATCTTTTCTTTTCTTATAGTACATAATATTATTCAATGCTTGAAATGCCAGCAATGCTTGAATAACCATGAAATACCTAACGAATGGAAAGAGTTACATCTGAGCACTATCCACAAAAAGGGAGATAAATCAAAACCTGAAAACTATAGAGGAATTGCAGTCACTAGTAGTATCAGCAGAATATATGGAAAACTTATTAAAAATCGAATAGAAGAAGAATACCAAAATATGGAAGCCGAAGAACAGGCTGGTTTTCGCGCAGGTCGATCTACAATAGATCATGTTTTCTCCATTACTCAGATAATTGAAAAGAAAGTTGCTCGTGGCCAAGAAGTCCATCTGATGTTTGTAGACCTTAGAAAAGCGTATGATAGTGTCCCGCTGGTTAAATTATGGGAGGCACTGGAGAAAACAAATGTAAATATAGAATTGGTTGAAGCCGTAAAAACGTTGTACTACCAACAAACAACAAGAATTAAAACGGGAAATCTCATAACACCTGGATTCACAGTAACTAAAGGACTAAGGCAAGGATGCTGTATCTCACCAACACTATTCAAAATATACCTCGAAGCAGCACTCAACAAATGGAAGAAAAAATGTACGAATATGGGCATACCACTAACGGACTCAACTTTGTACACGCTGTGCTTTGCGGATGACCAGGTAATCATCGCACAGGACTCTGAAGATCTTAGTTACATGATGCGAAAACTATTAGAAGAGTTTACAGAGTGGGGCCTAGAAGTGAATATGGAAAAAACTGAATACATGAGTATCGGAGGAGACCAACATAGCCTTCGGGTAGAGGAAAATCAAGAAATAAAATTATGTGAAGACTACAAATACCTGGGAGTAAAGATCACTCAAGACGGAAAATTAGATGCAGCTATTAAGGATCGAAATATACAGGGGAGGAAAGGCATATCCTTACTAAACAGCGTACTGTGGGATAAAAATATTTCTAAGGAGAATAAAAAAAGAATATATAACACTATAATAAAAAGCATCACAACATATGGATGCGAAGTTTGGCCCCTAAAAGACAGAACAGAGAAAATGCTTAGAGCAACAGAAATGGACTTCTAGACGCGACCGAATAACAAACGAGAGAGTCCGAGAAATCATGGGGGTTACACATACTATTGTTGACGACATCAGGACGAAACAACTCAGCTGGTACGGACACGTAAGGAGAATGCCGGAGAATAGAATACCAAGACAAATCCTCGAATGGCAACCAAGAGGAAGGCGCAGACCAGGAAGACCTAGAAGAAGTTGGAGAGAAGGAGTTGATAGAGAAATCAGGGACAGAGAACTCGAGGACGATCTATGGAATGACAGAACGAGATGGAGATTGGAAATCGGAAGACGTCGAAGAACGTTGTAAACCGATATTATATATATATACATAATATTTACATTCCACAAGAAAATAGCCTTCAGAAAAATATATATTGGAAAAGAAAAAAGAACACAAATTATTGCAAAAATATTTAGGTGGAGCCTCTGCTTGTTCGAATTCTAGTGCGAATCCTTCATAATTATCTCAACGATTTTAGTGTTATGTATTATAGTACTTCCTCTCTTACTTTTTCCATGCATGAAATTATTCACGAATTACTTTTTATACTAGGTCTTTTTTTAACTCACAGAAACTAGTATCGCAAAATTAAGCCGCTTTTCCGTAGAAATCACAAGTTTTTTTTATTTATTTGCTTTTATTGTTTATTTGGTTTTATATTTATAAAAAAATAAATATAATATTTCAGTTAAATAAAGGAAGAGTTGCAATACTGACTTTTGGGTCGTCAGACAAAGACTAGTATTAGTATATCGTAATGTTGATAACTCAATTTGTGAAAAATTTGCATTTGTATCACTGTTTCCCGAAAGGTTTGATATACATATTAAGAATATTACTTGTTTTTTTTTATGTAATTCACTCGACATTCTTATTTCTCAACCTTAGGTAATATTAAATCATCTTAACAATAATAGTAACTTCGTTGTTTTTTTTTTAAATTTATTTACTGCCTTTCTACATTTATCTTTATATTCGCAATAGAAATACAGAAATTAATAGATATTTGGCAAAAGGAGATACATAATTTAAAAATGGAAAAGAATCTCAATAAAACAAAACTTATGATAATAAATAAAGATGAGAAAAAAGAAATGAATACTAATATAATAGTAAGGAAAACGTATCTACTTTTGAATATTTGGGAAATATAATAACAGATTATGAGAAAACGGACATGGCAAAAAGAATGTGTGTGTACTTTGTACGCACGTAAGAAGTTATACTTCTAAATATGATTTCAATGAAATAAATATACTTTCGGACAGTTTATTTGTATTTTATTTAAAGATTAAATTAATTTTTACTTACTACTTTCCAAAAATTTTTATTAAAACAATACCAAAAATTAAAAAAAGATTAGAAAACACCAGGATTTGAACCGAGGACCTCTTGATCTCCAGCCCAACGCTCTACCACTGAGCTATACCTACGGTGACCATATCTTTTTAAAGAAAAAAAAGTACAAAAAACAAAAATGTATTAAAAACGCAAAATGTATCTTGTCATTGGACAAATATAACTTTTTGGCGTTAAAAATAAATAAACTATGTAGCTAAACATAAAAAATTATATCAATTAAACTAAACATAACACATTTCATTAACTTTGAAAAAGTTACAAGCCTGTAATTAAGAGTTTTTAGATGAGGGACCTGGAATAGCCTCATCTTCTTCCGGTTTTTTGCATCATTCATATTTTTCTGAACTTAAAATTATTTTAAGAATGTCCGGCTTCTACTGAAGTAAATGAAACATTTCATACAAATCTCATCAAAATTTGCGTACACCAGCATCGCTGCCTTGGGAGTGGATATGGACATTTGTGACTTTTCCGACGTCCAATAATAATTATTTATTACAGAAAATAAACGCTCGATAGCCGCACTAGTACCCGGAACACAAAAAATAAATGCGCATAATATTTGTAAGTTTTTCAGTTTGAATTGATCTACACACTTAAAAACTTTAAGCCATCGATCCTGACTATCTTTTTCTCCTCTGTTTAGCAGAGAAAAGCTTCTCGGGAGAATAACAAAAATGGTTCCATGTTTTTTCACTTCTTATGCGAGCTCCACACTCTCGCCGAAGTCGATCGAGGTTCAACAAGTACGAGAGTGTAGACGGCCACCTTGTGTAACTTTGCCTCACTTCATTCTACTTCCATTATCTGTCGGTCTGGTCAAAGGGATCTTTGTCGGTATCGCACCGCTTTTTGTTGGTATCGCACTTCCTCGCGAAGTAGAACGAGTGTGTAGAGAGGGTACTTCGGACTTCGGTCAACTTTGGCGAAGTAACTTCGCCGAGAGTGTGGAGCCCGCTTTAGATCTATGCTTTTGAATAGTTTAAATTCACGAAAATTTGTACTCCAGTTTTCAAGGTAGGTTACACATTTTGTGTAAAAATGTTTCACTTGTGCAGTGAAGTTTTGTGTAAGACCACCGCACCATAAGCCTGATGTCTCACACACTTAAAATGTTTTTAAAGATCATTCATAAACGCATTTACCAAACACTTGATAATGGATATTGAAGAAACCCACTTTGGAGTTACACTACTAATTCAGAGATTCTTGGATGTGAACCAGGATATGTACGTCTGTTTCATAGATTACAACAAGGCTTTCGATACATTCCGCCACAAAGAGCTAATGGACGTCCTCAAAGCAAAACAATTACAATACAATGACCTTTGAATTATATCAAATCTATATTATAAACAGCAGGCACACATACGCATTAACGAACACACATCAGAAGAGTTCTAAATTAAAAGAGGAGTGCGACAGGGGTGTGTATTGTCACTACTACTATTAAATGCACACTCTGAAGAAATTATGAAAAAAGTTTATGAGGGAAAAACAGCAGGAATAAAGGTACCTAAATGGAACGCCAATTAACAATATTAGATATGCGGACGACACTATCATAATAGCGGACAACCTCCAAGACCTCCAAAAGCTAATGAACAAGATAGTTGAGTATGGAGAACAATATGGATTATCAGTAAACATCAAGAAAACTAAATTTATGAGGATATCAAAAACCAAAATAATGATAAAAGCCTGACAATCAAAGGTAAATCTTTAGAACAAGTTGAAAACTACAACTATCTTGGCACAATAATTAATCACACAAAAACGATTACTCCAAAGAAATCAAAGTTCGAATAGAGAAGGCAAGAACCAACTTCAATAAAATGAGAAAGGTAGTTTGTGCAAGAGAACTGAAATAATTAAGACTTGAGAGTTAGGCTGGCAAGGTGTTACATTTTCTCGACTCTGCTTTACGGGATAGAAGCATGGTCAATTAACGTGTCGACTACTAAAAAGTTGGAAGCATTTGAACTATGGGTGAAGGTATTTACCTGAAGATAGCATGGACCCAGCCTGTAACAAACAACGAAGTCATGAGAAGAGTCAACAAAAGAATGGAAATATTGGAAACCATCAAGACACAAAAGCTGCAATACCTGGAACAGTATACAAAGAAATTTGTTTAAAAGTAGTAAAACATAAAAATATTCATTTTTTAGAAAAAATAAGTACATTCGCGTGTCCTTAGAAAGGTTTTAAAGTACATTAGGACAATATTTAAAAATAAGTACTGTCCTACTTAAATAAGTACATATGGTCACCGTAGCTATACCCTTTTGTTTATACGGGCTAGAAGATTTCTCAGACATGTGACAAACATACGAAGTGAATTATAAAATACTTTAAATATTACTTATTATCTTATTCCCGAGGTAGACAAGTCCAAATACACAAAAAATATAATAATAGTTATTTATGATATAAATGTTAAAAGCACAATTTTAAGGCACGTATGTGAAAGATTCGCTTCGCTCATTCTGCAATTCACATGAGTGCCTTAAAAATGTACTTTTTAACACCTATATCATACAATATTTTTTCTACAAACGTCTTATATATCAACAATTATAATTTATTCATTCTCAATTACAGGACAATACCTACAAAAACTTTTACTTGAACTTGACTGACATTCCATTTTTATATTTTTCTTGACATTACATCAAAACTGCCTATACTGTCAATACGTAAATCATAACAACTATAGAATAACATCTACTTTTATTTTTGTATATTATAACAAATTTTAATAGTTTTTTTCTACAAACCTGTTAAAAATGCAATAATACAGTTTAAATTAAATTTAAAAAAACCTTTTAAACCACCTTTTTCAAATTGCGCAAGTTGTATTATTAATATTAATGTTAATAAATGAAATATAAATATTTTGACGTTTCATAATTTGACAATTCACTTTTAACTGCAGTAACGGCTAAACAAATCTTGAAGTCCGCCTACCAATGAAACGAGTGTGATTCATGCTCATAAAACATTTTTATTTTCGGAGAGTTTCATAAATGGCCGGACGTGTATTTATTTAGCAGTGTTTTATTTCCATGAAACGTGATTTACGTTTCATGTTTCTTTGATGTGCGGCCTGCCTAAAGGCTGTATGACACTATGCATTTTCTTGTATCATTTCTAATATCGTTTCTGATATGTCAAAAAAATGCATAGTGTCATACACAGATACAAGAAACGATATCAGAAACGATACAAGAATTTGTGTCAGGCACAGATTCTTATACAAGAACTGCGCCAATTTCTGCGCAAAGAGCAAAAACGTAAAACCAGCTGGCGGCTGCTGGTAAAACATCTAAATGTCATAATGGCGGCTGAAAATGAGATCATATGATTTATGTCTTGATGAATTTATTTGTGTTTTTGTAGGTATTATTTATAAATCTTTTATTGATACTTAATATACCGTTTGGTATGGACTACTGTTCTACTAATATATATTTAGCTCCTAGTAAAGTTCAAACTATGTATAACTTTGGGTTTCATGTTGCATAATTTTTTAATAGAGGAAAATACAATAGTTCCTAATTTGGATCAAACTGAAGATAATTCTAATGCAAATATTTTAGCACAAATATCAAAACAAAATAAAAAACACAAATAATCAACAGTCAACGTAAAAATTCTGGTTAACATTAAAATGGTAAATTTGTTTTTAAAAGTTTATAAATTTTATAAAATCCTTAAAATCAGCTGTAGATGCAATACTACCAAATTACCATACCAATTGTAACGTGACAGGGTGACAAACAAAATTTCGACCAATCACGTGCCGAATTTCATACAATTTTCGATACAAGAACTTGCATAGTGTCATACAGGGCACAAATGTACGTACAAGAAACGATACAAGAAAATGTATATCAAAAACGATATCAGAAACGATATTAGAAATGATACAAGAAAATGCATAGTGTCATACAGCCTTAAGGAAGCATTTTCGAACTAGGTGAATTCGGTTAAATTGTCTTAAAAGTATCTGGGGAATCTCATGTCTTTGTTTGTCGGTAGAGTTTCTGGATATAATAGGTAATTTTTGACAAACTTTAAAATAATTCAAATACAGGGTGTTTCAAAACGGTATGTCATAAATTAAATCACGCATTCCGGGGACAAAAATAAATTGATTGAATCCAACTTACCTTAGTACAAGTGTACACAAAAAAAGTTACAGCCCTTTGAAGTTACAAAATGAAAATCGATTTTTTTCAATATATCGAAAACTATTGGATATTTTTTATTGAAAATGGACATGTATGTATAATTCCCCGCCATAAAAATTTGTCCACCCCATAAAAATTTTATGGGGGTTTTGTTCCCTCAAACCCCCCCAAACTTTTGTGTATGCTCCAATTAATTCATTATTGTGGTACCATTAGTTAAACACAACGTTTTTAAAACTTTTTTGCCTCCTAGTATTTTTTCGATAAGCCAATTTTTATCGAGATGCGGCTTCTTTTTTAATATGTTTGCATAAAAATTCTATGGGGGTTTTGTACCTTTAAATCCCCCAAATGTTCGTGTACGTTCCAATTAAACTATTATTGTGGTACCATTAGGTAAACACAGTGTTTTTAAAACTTTTTTGCCTCTTAGTCTTTTTTTGATAAGTCACCTTTTATCGAGGTGTGGCTTCTTCTTCAAAATATACCTAAAAATGTAAATTATAAATAAATTTTCAGATTATTAACAGGTATATCATAAGTACTTAAAACATATAATATGTGGTGGATTCGACAAATATTCAAAATATCCCGATAAAAACTGGCTTATCGAAAAAGTACTAAGAGGCAAACAAGTTTTTAAAACATTGTGTTTAACTAATGGTGCCACAATAATAATTTAATTGGAACGTACACAAAAGTTTGGGGGGTTTAAGGGAGCAAAACCCCCATAAAATTTTTATGGGGTGCACAAATTTCACTTTAATTTTTTTTAAGATGTTGCTGCCATAAGAATGACACATGTCCATTTTCAATACAAAATCTCTAAGAGATTTCGATATATGAAAAAAAAAATCGATTTTCATTTTGCAACTTTAAAGGGCTGTGACTTTTTTTGTGTACACTTTTGTACTAAGGTAAGTTGGATTCAATCAATTTATTTTTGTCCCCGGAATGCGTGATTTAATTTATGACATACCTTTTTGAAACACCCTGTATTGAAACTTAAATTCGAAAGAATTATTTTTCGTGTATTTTTGTATGAATGTCTAAATGAAAGAAGAAGCTTGTTTGATTAATAAATTAGTAAATGAAATCTTAATATTTTGAATTGCCAAATAGACGCATAACCAAGGTTTAAAAAAAATTATTATTACCTTATTGATTTCCAAATCAGAAGTCGGTGTCAAAATAAAATTTTAAAATAAATTTAAAAATATATTTATACACATTTTTTGGCGACACAACAACGACTATTTATATAAAAAATAACAGTAATATTTTCAATTTATGCTAATGAATAAGAGTGTTGAATGGGTGCAAAACTAGTCGATATTATACAATAAGTCACAGATGTTTTGCATAAATAAACAAACTTTTGGGAAATTGTATTAGTTTGAGACTCGCTTGTTAATTATATGGTAAAATATGCGGTTTTTTTGTATTATTATTAGTTGTGTTTTGAATACAGAATATGTTTTGCGTACAATGTAATACAACCTTGGAAATATTTTGTTTCCTTTGTAGGTCAACTAGGAAGATTAAGTTTTTTGGCAACACACAATATTTATTTTGATTGTTATTTAAAGTCAATATTAATAATGTTTCGGTGTTTTCAAAGTTTGTTCTTTATTGTAAAATAAAATAGAAGACTGTTTTGAATGTGATTTTTTGAATGGGAATTTTAATTCAGTAGAGAAACTTAAGTAAACGCCTGTCGAGCATTTTTTGTAATCCCTTCTAGTTGAGTTAATGATTCTTGTTAGTACACCATGAAATTAAGTCGTCCAGTTTCAAATTTTATACCACTTTTCGACAGAGTAATGCCGGTGCAAAAAGGATTTCTCTTTCATCTTCTTCTTCTTAAGATGCCGTGCATCTCTGCGTAGGCGTCCACTGTACATTGTCTTTTCAGGTGAGATGTTAGATCATCATCATTATCATGCAACCTCTTCTGTCCACTGCTGGACGGGCGACTACGAACTCCCCCACGCTACCTAGATTTTAATGGGTTCAGTCTTATAATAGGATTAAAAGCGACTACGAACTGCCCCATGCTAACTAGGTATGTACTCAGATAATATTTTTGTGAACATATATAGTTTTTATTTCACTTTATTGTATTCAAAAAGGAACCCAATTCCCAAAGCATGAGCGAAAATTTTAAATGATTTAATAATGAAACTAGAACAATACAGGGTGTCTGCGTAACTTGGAACCATATGGGAAACTTTTTTAATATCAATTTTACGAAAAAATGTCATTCTTTATAAAGTGCTCTGCATAGTCTAAAACCCAAGATGCAATCATCAGATATCAAATTTTGTCAACAGTATAAGAGGTATGTCAAAAAATATGAATTTCGCTCAAGAGCAAACTACCTTTATATTTCAAAATATCAAAAAATTTTATTATGAAAAGTTATTTGTAATTAAAAACCATATTCAAATATGCAATAACAACCTTCTACTTGAAAAAAAAAATTCTGAAATTTTCCTAAATTACTGATTCCGAACATCATTTTTATTTATTAGACATGTAATAACTCTTTTATTAATAATTTTAGGAAAAAAAGTTATTCTTCATAAAAACTAAACCTTAACAACCATCAGTTATCCAAGTTTGTTAATTTTATACGAGGTGTGTCAAATAATATGAATTTAGAAAGAATTCTTTGAATATTTATATTCATTTTATTAATAAAAGTTCTCCCCTTTGACTAAACATAGTCGTTGGATTCGCCATTTAAAAGTTAAACACTAACGGACAAAACCGGACACTATATCGTAATACTTGCAACTAAAACTGAAGTGAATAACTGAAAATATTTATATTCTTACTTTCAACTATAATCAAATTTGGAACTGCCGGTCATTAAGATTTAATCCCCAACTTTCTCGGAGATGGGGCAGCAGGTACTTCTGATTAATGGGCCCAGGTAGTTCGTGGGGCAGTTAGATAACGCAGTGCTGGACATAGGTCTCTCCCATTTTTCGCCGCTCTTCACGGTTCTGTGTGTCTTGTTGTTGATGTTAGATTGTTGATGTTGTAGATATGTTAGATATTGAGGATTAAATTGTTGTATTTTTAGCAGTATTGCGAAGCATTTCCTTTACCAATTTCCTTGGTATACCAAATTCTTGCATAATTACATATTTTATCTCTATTTTATGCTATAAATCATAGGCTTGTCGAAAATCTACAAAGATTTGGTAGATATATATGTCGTGCTCCCAAGCTTTAGCTAATATTTGTTTTACGTTGAATAGCTGATCAATAGCAGACCGTCCTGGTCTGAATCCGGCCTTGGATTCTGGGTGTTCTCCTATGATTTTTGATCTGTGAAGTGACTAAATCTCCTGTTTTTGATCCACGTAAACACCTTATAGCACACAGAGTAAGTGTATGCCTCTGTAGTTTTTGTAGCTGAGTTTTTCTCCCTTCATGTGAATTGGGCATATAATTGCTTTTTCCATTCTTCTGGAATTTCCTCTGTGTTTCACACGTTTGTTATTAGTTTATCGAATCTATCTATCAGTTTGTGTCCTACAATTTTAAGAATTTAAGCTGGTAAGTTGTCAATCCCTGGGGCTTTATTATTCATCAGTGCTTTAATGGCATCCATTTTCTCCTGTCTTGTGGGTGAGTATATTAATTCATTATTTTGGTTCTGATCTTTTGTTATCTCGATATCAGGTACTGCATTGACTGTGTTTGTTCACAAGAATGTTTATATATGGAATACGTATTAAAATTCACTATACGAACCTTCAAGACTGGCCTAAATTCTATTGTATTCCGATAGTTTAAAGAATTTCTCAGGCGTGACAGAATATTTTTGGTAATTACACTTAAGATTGTTTTAATGACGACGCAAGACCGTGTGTGCCTAATTTATACAGTGTATTACGAAAGAGAAGTCCGTGAACTTTTTGGCTTGATTTTAGGCCTTCTATTTACAATTACCGCGTGGAACATATATGATGAAATTTTAAATAATAAAGATACAGATTATATTTAAGTGCTACGCAAATATATTACTCAAGTAACTTTTAAAGACATATACTTTGGTTAAACAAATTCATAATAATGACTCTAATATCAAAAGATACGGATTGCTGCAACTAATTCTACAGGTAAATGTAGAAGGAAAACGAAGACCAGAAAGGCGAAGGATTTCCTGGCTGAAAAATCTACGTACGTGGTTCAACACAACAACCACAATTATTTTCAGAGCAGCAATGTGCAAAGTACAGATTGCCATGATGGTCGCCAACATCCGAAACGGATAGCACTATAAGAAAATGTGTTAAAACATTTCAAGTTATAGTTAATATGCCTAAATCGAATTGAAAATGCACCACAAAGACTATCAATTATGAAAAAGTATATCCAGAGGAACATGTGAACTTAACCCGGGAGCAGTCGCGCCGGTAGAAAAAATCTAACATTTTATCCTTTGCCGTGATAACTTGATGAAAAATTTTGCAACATAACTTTCCACTCGTAAGTGCCTCGAGGAAGATTATAGTAACTCGTAGGTATTTTTTTTAAATTTTTGTTGTGGAATTTATGGCTTTGGTGAGAACCAATTAGCTTTAAAATTGTTAGAAATAGATATTTTTAACATAACAAGTAGATAAAAATATTCTAAAATAAAAATTTGTTTTAAATTTGTATTTAAATTCGTATTGTTAAATTGAATCTAATCGCGCGACTGCTTACGTGACAGAAGGGAGCGCGACTGCTTACATGGCAGAAGGGAGCGCGATTGTTCCCGGGTTAATAACGTAAAAGCCAATAATAATTGCAGCGTATCATTACGGTATTCTTCTAATAATCCTTGGAATATACTCCTGCCGTTTATTTTTACAATTTTTTTTTCAAAATAACACTTGGGAGTTGCTGAATGGTCTGTGCTGCAGCTGTTCGAACCATGGACCCACCATTCAAATGTGCTGAACCAGCATATGCATAATATATTCCAATGCAATGTAGGTGCATTGGCCTGCAGAGCCAATGTCGTATGCAACAGGCACCAATGTTTAACTAGGCACAGAGCAACAATCAAATCGGTCTATTTTCGACAATGAGATGGGACAAAACAACAAAGCAGGCAGGCTGGAAGACCCTGAGACAGCATTGCTACCATTCGACTTAACCCGCTACATAATGAAAGAGCAGATCAGCTAATGTTTCAGCAAGATTCTAGAGTTTTTGAATGAGCGATGCCCTGCACGGTGGATTGGTTGGAGATGTGCAATGGAATGGCTAGCTGGGTCTGTGCTGCTGCTGTTCGAACCATGGACCCACCATTCAAACGTGCTGAACCAGCATATGCATAATATATTCCAATGCAATGTAGGTGCATTGGCCTGCAGAGCCAATGTCGTATGCAACAGGCACCAATGTTTAACTAGGCACAGAGCAACAATCAAATCGGTCTATTTTCGACAATGAGATGGGGCAAAACAACAAAGCAGGCAGGCTGGAAGACCCTGAGGCGGCATTGCTACCATTCGACTTAACCCGCTAGATATTGAAAAAGCAGATCAGCTAATGTTTCAGCAAGATTCGAGAGTTTTTGAATGAGCGATCTCCTGCACGGTGGATGGGTGGGAGATGTGCAATGGAATGGCTAGCTGGATCTCCAGGTTTAAATCCCTTCGATTTTTCCTCTGAGGTCATTTGAAGTCAACCGTTTACTCAAATACTAAAGTTTAGTTTGAATCAATATTGTATTACTGTATGAAAGTTAGTAGAGATCATTTCTAGCAATACTTTCGTTCATTTAAATCTATTTGGGCTGTTATTGTGTATACATGTTACATAAATGGGGAAAGCGACCCCCTGTTCGATGTAACTGTGGAAAAACCAAGCCTTCGACCAGTGGCGGATCCAAGGGGGTGTCGCGAGCAGTGGCGGCTCGTGGTAATTTAAAATGGGTGTTCAATTAAGGAATGTAATTATATAAATGGTGAATAAAAGCCGCGGGCAATTGCGGCACAGGCGAAAAATTAAAGTCTTTTATTGATTTCATATACCCAGAATCTAATAATTGGCGAACATCAATATTGCCAATATCTGAGAGTTGCAATTCATTTTTTAAATGAATTTGGGAAGATCCGTGTTTTTAATTTTTGTTGATAAATGAGATAAATCCCGAACACCCGTTTTTGTCCACTCTGAAGAAATAGTTTCATTTTTCGAAAATACTAAACATGGAAAACAAAACAAAGAATGTAGTTTATCACACCCGCACAACCACGAAGTTTTTTGAAGTTATACTTCTTTACGATCGAGAGTGAAATTTTATAATTCTGGGCGCATGCGCACACAGACAGTATGTAGTTCGTTGCTAATCTTTCAAGTTATGTATGTATCAGCGCAAATAAGTCATTAAAAGAATATATTAGTGTTTTTAGTAAATGTATTATTTATTATAATTTTTGTGTCTTTGGATTTGTCTCCCTCGGGAGTGGGATAACAAAATATCTATTATAACATTTTTATACTTCACTTGATCTATTTGTCACCATGATGTGTAATTATACCCGAGACGTCACGTAGACGGGTCTTGATAGCTTGGTTGGTAGAGCATTGGACCAGAGATCGAGAGGTCTCGGGTTCAAATCCCGGACGATTCATATTCTTTTTTTTTTAATTTTTGGTATTGTTTTAATAAAAAATTTTTGAAAGTGGTAGGTAAGAAAGTTAGTTTAATATTTAAATAAAATACAAATAAACTGTTAAGTATATTTATTTCGTTGAAATTATATAATAGAAGTATAACTTCTTACGTGCGTACAAAGTACACACACATTCTTTTTTTATATTGAAAAAGATAAAGGCAGTTTTTGTTTTTATTTGATTCAGAGTTGGACCACCATCTCCATATAGCTATTTCAATTATAACTTTTTTTTATTGTTCAACTTTAAAGCAACCTTCAAACTTTTTGTCTTTTATAGCACATTCTTGTACCAAGTTTATCTCCGGCCGAGGTGGACCATTCTTTTTTATAAGAAGTCGATTTTCAAAACTATTTGCATTTTGTTTTATAAATTCCACTGAATAAGGCTCCATCATAAAACTATTAATATTGTATTTAAGATTTAACCGTATTTAACTAGACCCCACAACAGAAAATTCCAAACTGTGAACCGAAACGCTCCACTGGTCTCTGGGTGCACTGCACAAATCCTCACTGTTTTAGATAAGCGAAATGCTTTTTCACCGATTTTAAGATTTCTCTTTCTAACTGCAGGTGTAGGTTAGTACTGGCTGGTTCAATTTGAATTCTGCACCAGAGCATAAGTATCTGCACTAGAGCATAAGTATCTGCACTTGCCACGTGCATCCAGCGGCGTAAAGCAAATAAATATGATTAATAAATAAACTTATATTTTAATGATTCTATGAGATTAAAAAAAATATTTTAATGATATTTTGATAACTATCAGATTTAAAAAAACTGTATTTTAATGAACTTTTATTGGGTGTTCACTGCACAAGTGAACCAATGGAGAAAACGCCCCGGAAGAAAGACTTCCTGCCTCTTCAACAATCCCACAGCTTGTTATTGCGGTAGGAAGAGTCTTGCAAGTCGCAACATATCAAAAGAATCAATAAAGAACATGTTTAAGTATATGCCTAAATGGCATATCTATAAGTCTATGTGTATCATAGGCAAGCTGTTATTCGAGCAACCCATTATTATTGTTAGTTTTTGTTTTTTTCCTTTCAAATCTTCTAACAATGAAATAATTTGTTCAATTTATTCTATTACAAAATTGCACATTCCAAGCTCTATTTTGATTGGACATACACTAGTGGCCAAAATTCTGGAAACTTTACAAAATTTTTAGTTTTGTTAGCAGCATTCATCTCGATGAAACTTGTTGCATTCGATTCGTAAAAGCCTTAGGAAACTTTGTGAACTAGTGACGAAATGAAAATTTTATTATTGAATAAGGAAAATGCATTTTCCGAAATGCACTTCGAAGTGCTGAAAAATGATAAATTTGTAATTCGGAAATAATTGACATAAATTAGTTCAATATTACTACTCGGAGGTTTTTGGGTTCGCTGAACATGAATATGATGACGACGATGGTCTCCGGGGCACCAGATGCCTCGGAGACCATCGTAGACATGGGTGCCTCGGAGACACCATAATATTGAACTCATTTATGTCAATTATTTCCGAATTACAAATTTATAATTTTTCAACATTTCGGAATGCCTTTCGGAAAATGCATTTTCCTTGTTCAATAATGCAATTTTTATTTCGTCATCATCACTTTAGTTCACAAAGTTTCCTAAGGCTTTTACGAATCGAATACAACAAAATCCATAAGGAAAAATTTCCTGTAGCTGGCTGTATACCATTAATTACAAAAATTGAAGAAAAAGATCTTCTCGGTGTAAGAGGTATATTTATTTGAAAACCCCAATAAAGGGCTACATTAAAAAACAGAACGTTTTCGCTCTAAAGAGAGCATCATCAGTGTTCTAAGCCTAAAATAAGTATAACCATAATTAGTGAAGACAAGAGTAAAAAAATTAAAGGTTGACCAATATAAAAAATTAGGTTATACTCACAAGCTCTACATGCTAAACCACCAAAAATACATGGGTTAAAACCTTTAAAATGCCGACTAAAAGCCTTACATTGGCGTGTTATATATTAAACCCTGGCGATGGGTGAAATTTAAAAAAGATATACCTAAAAGCCATCATATATGACTATAAATACCACGAGCATGTGGGTGGTTGAGCTGATTTCTCTGTCTTCTCTGTTGATTTCTCTGTCTCGTACTGTCAACCTGTCACCTGTAATCCGTTGGCTTTCACCTTTCTCTTTGTGAATACAGAGAAATCAACTTAACCACCCACATGCTCTTGGTATAGTCATATGATGCTTTGAGGTATATCTTTTTTAAATTTCACTCATCGCCAGGGTTTAATATATAACACGCCAAGGTAAGGCTTTTAGTCGGCATTTTAAGGGTTTTAACCCATTTATTTTTGGTGGCTTAGCATGTAGAGCTTGTGAGTATAACCTAATTTTTTACCTTGGTCAACCTTTAAATTTTTTACTCTTGTCTTCACTAATTATGGTTATACTTATTTTAGGCTTAGAAAACTGATGAGGCTCTCTTTAGAGCTAAAACGTTCTGTTTTTTTAATGTGGCCCTTTATTGGGGTTTTCAAATAAATATACCTCTTACACAGAAGATCTTTTTCTTCAATTTTCGAATACAACAAGTTTCATCGAGAGGAATGCTGCTAACAAAACTAAAATTTTTGTAAAGTTCCCAGAATTTTGGCCACTAGTGTATATATAATGTCTAAAAAAATAACAATAACTTTGGAAGTTACGAAGTGAGCCGATTTCTAAGCAGTTAAATGCATAAACTTATTAAAATCGTTTGAATTATTTTCGTACAATTTTTCTGAAAACAATTATAGCTCCCGAAAATAGTTTTCCAATAATTTTATGCAACACTATAAATCTAGAAATTTTAATTATGATTCGATCTTTGAGGAATGTACGTTTTTTGATTAGTTGATTGTGTATGACTTTGGGATATTAATCACAAAATCTAATCAAAAATAGTTTGCATAATTTGTTTTTATTTTAATGATAGAAAAAGCCAAAAATACTAGCCTAATAAACCATAGGTGCTTTATAGGGTTTTGTGAAATATTGCTATGTGCATGCGGAGATATGAACCAAGAGCTAGCAACGTCGGAAAAAAATATTTTAAGACAACTGGTTCTTTATTCCCAATGTTTCCTCGAACACCGTACCGGCCATCTGGCTGCTGGCTGATACAGGTTGCGTTCATTACTGCGCAGCACACTTGTACAGGTAAATATATCGAATTTAAAATGATGTTAAGAGGAAAAATTTTTTTGTCCTTACTTTTTAAACATTGTTAGAAACATGAACTATAATTGCCAGACATTTTTGTGGTTTAAAAAGTAATGACAAAAAAAATGTTTCGTCCTAAATTAATTTAAATTCAATATACAGGGTGATTGACGAGTGTGATAAAGCTCAGTAGATCCGCTATAGTAATAGATAGCAATAAAAGTTGATAACAAAAATTGTAGCCAACTTTTAGCTTTACATTACGAAATTAGTTAGAATGTTACAGGGTGTTCGATAACACAGTGGCAAACCAAACTTAAGTTTTTTTAAATGGAACACCCTATATTTTATTTTATATTCGAAATTCTCTTAACTTTTCCATCACAAAGATATAAAGGTTTGTTATGTTATATAGGGCTTTTACAAAGTTATAACCAATTTTTTATGAAAAACGTAACAAGTTCAGCTCCCTGTATAAATGAAAATAAGCACAACAGCAATGGCTTATTGGTGCTATATTTTTTGTAGATTGTCAAAATTTATAAAAATGGTTGATATTGCTAATTTTCCTTATATCGAATACAGGGTGAGTCAAAACGCAAGTACATTCTTTTCTCAGAAATTTTAAATGGAACACCCTGTATTTTATATCACCATCGAAAAGTATCATTACCGTACTTTAATTTTTGTATAATATTCACTATGCCTAAATTTGTTAGTTTTCGAGATATTTTTATTTTCAGAGCAAGTTATTAATTAAGGTGTTCTATTTAAAATTACTGAAAAAATAATTTACTTGCGTTTTGACTCATCCTGTATTCGATATAAAGAAAATTAGCAATATCAACCACCTTCATAAATTTTGACAATCAACAAAAAAATGTGGCACCAATAAACCATTGCTGTTGTGCTTATTTTTATTTATACAGGGAGCTGAACTTTACGATTTTCGTAGAACATTGGTTATAACTTTGTAAAAGCCCTATATAACATAACAAACCTTTATATTTTTGTGATGGAGAAGTTAACAGGATTTCGAATATAAAATAAAATATAGGGTGTTTCATTTAAAACAAAAACATAAGTTTGGTCTGCCACTATGATATCGAACACCTAACTAATTCATTCTAACATTCTAACTAATTTTGTAATGTGAAGCTCAAAGTTGGCTACAAGTTTTGTTATTAACTTTTATTGCTATCTATTACTATAGCGGATCTACTAAGCTTTATCCCACTAATCAATCACCCTGATTTTGTATTTACCTGTACAGGTGTGCTGCGCAGTAATGAACGCAACCTGTATCAGCAGCCAGATGGCCGGTATGGTGTTCGAGGAAGCATAGGGAACAATATTATATGAAAGAATCAGCTGTCTTAAAATAGTTTCTCGAAAACTTTGCTAGCTCTTAGACCAATAGTAGAAGCCGGATAGATGTAAGATTGATTCCAGGCTGGTGATTGATTGATGTAAGATGGACAAATAAAATTGATAACAGAACTAATAGCCTCATGCCACCATCGTCTTCATGTACAAAGTCAGGGCCGTAACTACCATTGGGGCAACCGAGGCAGTGCCCCGGGGCCCCCGGCCATGAGGGGCCCCGCGGGGGCCTTCGTTTGTTTGGCCGTGCATGGATTTTAACGAGGAAAATAAAAATATGTAAAATGAAATAAAAATGTATACCATTTTTATTCAGTTGCAATGCGAAGGCAAAACAGTCTTATTTTTCACTTAGAACAGAGAGCGCAAGCCAGCACTCTAATTCGACGATTTTCGACTCTAGTTGGAGTCATCATCAGAGAGGCGTAGGCATGCTGCTGTCTGACCCAAGTGACGAAACTCCGAGAGCTTGTCCCCGAATTGCAACTGACATTAATGGAGTAGGTGACTAGCGTCATCTGGAGACTGAAAAGCAAAGTTTTCAACCTAATAGAAACATTAATAATATTGAAAAATATTAGTAAAAGATTTTTAATTGAAAACTTATTGGTCCATTTCCCTGGTAACACCTCCATGGCTTCTAAAAATTGCAAACCAGATGGATGCTGAAGCGAAGAATACAAGAGGGAATTCAAAAACTTACAATTCACGACCCCGTCTGTTCAGCTGGTAAATTCCAACGGAAAATGGACCTAGTTACACAAAGAAGTAAAACTAATATAAAATGAAATAAAAATGTATACGATTTTTATTCAGTTGCAATGCAAAGGCAAAACAGTCTTATTTTTCACTTAGAACAGAGAGCGCAAGCCAGCACTCTAAATCGACGATTTTCGACTCTAGTTGGAGTCATCATCAGAGAGGCGTAGGCCTGCTGCTTTCTGCCCCAAGTGAAATCCTCGGATAACATAAAGTCAAATATCTATTTGAAAAAGTATGTGAAAAATGTATGTATGTATTTTAAAAGCCGATCCCAAGGAAATAGTTTCAAATGACAAAATTTTAAAAAGACCTTACAGAAGCACCCTAGACCTCAACATAAAGTTGAGGGGGCTAAGCTGGGGCCCCCGAGACCATAACATAAAAATTTTAATTATTACCTAGGAAATTAGTTATTGTTAAAAGGAGGCTTGGGCTAAGCTGGGGCCCCCGAGACCTTTCGTAAATATATAAATTGTTACTGAGAAAATTAGTCATTTTGGCGAAATAAAAATTAAAATGCAACCGGAATATGGGCCCCCCGTCCCAGCTATATTGTCTTAACCAATTTACCCCAGGCCACATATTGGTACGTGAAAGGAACCACATTGTAGCCGAACAATGTACTTGCATAAAACAGATAAGATGGTACTTGCAAAATTATTTAACTTAAAATAAGGTGATTTCAAAATTTTTTGTGTTGGTCAACTAAAATAGCAATATGTAGGTACAAGAAATTTCAGTCATGAAATGCATTAAAATGAGTTTTCAAGGGGTCTCACTATAATAATAAGGGGGGTCGCATTTAATAAGTCACATTTTTATTATATCTTTATGAACAATAAACATGATTAGTTAAAAATACTGTTTTGTTTGTTTCCATTCCGAATTTTCATAGTTCATTTCTAAGATTAGGACAAGACGAACACACACCTTGATAGACTGAGCTAATCTAAGGGTGTAGCGATGCCTATCTTGGTTGGTTGAGATATCATTTTCGAATGGTATTTCAATTAGCTGGGGGAGTCCATCGCCTTTTTTCGTTTCACTGGCATTAAATATTAAGCACTTTTCCGGACCTCCCCCCCCCCATTCCGCTGGGAGATAAACCCTAGACCCCACGGTAGGGGCCCCCAGAGCACGTTTGCCCCGGGGCCCCCAACATCGTAGTTACGGCTCTGAGTACAAAGTCCTTTCAGAACGTTGGTTACCATCATAGCTATCTTAATTTTATTCACTGTTACCCCAAATAGTATACTTATATCAATACCATACCAATATCGCAAGTTCTTCAACCATGAAGTCTCTCTTCATTCTGGACTGCGTTTGCCTGCTATTTTCCATAATATTTTGTAGAAACCCACATTTTAGACCTCTCATTACATGTCTGGATTCAATTCACACCGGAAATTCAGGGCGGTGTTAGGACGTAACTTGCAGTTAGGGCAAGTGCTGTCAAGTGGCTTCTTCTTCTTGTTCCTTCATATAAGCAATTTTTCTAATTCATTGGCTGGTTGTTGTTTCTATGGAAGATTGTTACAAGACTCTTGTCAATTACATTTGGTTGTGATCTTATCTCTCCTTATTCGTTATATCATTATATTTCCTGTAATTGTTCTGAGTATTCTCATTTTTGCTGTTTCCAGCTCTCTCTGTATTTTGGCTGTGTCGGGTTTTGCTTCTGATAGCTACGTCACAGCATAATAAACTAGACCAGCAAGGACACTCCCCGATGCCGCCTTTGAAGTTGAAAAGTACAGAGTCGCCATTTTTCGCGTAGTACATCTCAGTGGTGATGTGATGGGGGTCCGGACAAATAATCCCGGATAAAAAATCCCCACAAATTATCCCTGGACAATAAATCTCCACAAAAAATCCCCACAAATAATCCCCGGACAAAAAATCCCCACAAAAAATTCCGGACAAATAATCCCCACAAATATTTTTGGACAAAATATCCCCACAAAAAATCCCGGACAAAAAATCCTCAAGAAATATTTGCTGCCGGATAATTCCCTAAAAGTTTTTCCGTGAATACGCAAATGTTTTTCAGCCTCAGTACATGAGAGCAAATAATATAATATATCAGTATAAAATTTTGTATGTATCAAAACAATTGAAATTACCACTAATAATTTCAATTCCAATGCCAGAACCACGCGCCAATCGCGAGGAAAGTTATACAAAACTTTTCGATTATACAAAACTTTAAAAATTTATCAAAAAATCAAACCAAACATAGCTACTCGGGGAGAGACCAGATAGGAGAAAGTCTGTAGGACGGCCTAGAAAAAGGTGGAAAGTTGGAAAGGTGGAAAGTTATAACGCCCTTGATGATGATGACTAAATATTTTTGACGTTAAATTTACAAAAAGGAACAGGTTTTTTTGCATTACAAGCAAGATTATCGTTTTCAGGACCAGCAGTTATCATCACGAATAGGCAATGTTTTGAACAGAGTTATTTAAGCAGAGTGAGCAAAAGATTTAAGCGAATAATTGCAATATGATTTCCATAGCCAAAAAACTCACAATTGTAATTCGAAATTTGGTAATTGAAATTAAAATTCATGCTTAATTTTGATTGCTAATCATTATTTTCGTGCCGAAAACAGGTTTCATGGCGATTGCTATAACTCTCATGCACTGAGGCTGAACAACATTTGCGTCCATTGCATTCACGAGAAAACTTTTAGAGAACTATTCGGCAGCAAATATTTCTTGGGGATTTTTTGTCCAGGATTTTTTGTGGGGGTATTTTGTCCAAAAAAATTTGCGGGGATTAATTGTCCGGGATTCTTTGTGGGAATTTTTTGTCCGGGGATTATTTGTGGGGATTTTTTGTCTGGGGATTTTTTGTCCAGGGATAATTTCTGGGGATTTTTTGTCAGGGATTATTTGTCCCGGGATTATTTGTCCTAACTTCGATGTGGTGTGTTCGTTCACCAGCGTTGCCGATGTCACTATATGAAATTATATTAAGCCACTGCTAAAATGATCAGATTTTGCCAAAAATTATGTTAAAATTTTTGATCTTGGTAGTTTCTAAGGGTAATAAAAATACATTAAGAAAAAAGTTATTTTATTCAACTTGTTAATTCAAAAATACTTGTAACAAAATTATATGTAATATATTATACTATAATAAAACTACATCTGGACCGCTTTCAAATAAAATTTCCTCTCCTCATCTTGTGAAAATGAAGACTTTATGTGATTAAAATAATTTAACATTTTTTGTCTGTTTGAAAGGAGTAACATTCTTTTACTCTTTCACTTTTGCTAACACTAATAATTTAATATTTGCTCACAGATCGCATTTAAACGTCGACAGACAACGATATCTAAGAAAACGTGATTTTTTTTATTTCTGCATTGCTGCAGTATCAGTTATTGCACTAATAGTCCAGGGTAATAAGGTTTTTCCCATGACACTCGAGCAGCCAGGGTACTGAAGCGTTTTTCGACAGGTAATACCTATAAGAGCAAATTGTAACTATTTCCTGCGTAGGATCTGGCGGACATTTTTATTTATAAACAATTAAGTGTCAACAAATGGCATTTTACCCATTTTTTTTTTCAAATCAATGGAAAACATTGAAACTTATGGTTTTATTAGTACAAATATCTTTGAGATTATGGAAAAAGCTTTAAAATGACGTATTACAAAGTTTGATATACTCATTAATTGTTAGTATAATTGCGAAAAAAGGTCGGAATTGCAAAAAAATTAATTTCGCAATATCTATTGTAAAAATTAGTGTACAGCTTTGAAATTTTTGTCATATAAGGGCTCTTTGGTGCTTAATATGTGATAAAAATTTCAAGGCGAGTCATTCAATTGTTTAAATTTTATTCAAATTGTTTATCCCAGAGAGCATTTTTTTTGGAATAACATAAGTCAGAAAAAAATGACGTTAGAACCATTCCACAGGTGTCAAGTGAAAGAGCATGAGCTATATTTTCAACTTGGTTTAAAAAAAGCGAATAAAAAATGTATTTATTAGTAATAAATAATTATGCAAAAGTATCATAAATCTTTCCTTATAAACTTTTTATTTTGTTATATACGAAATTATATATATTTATTACAATTTTTTATCCATTATGATATAAATAACATTACTTGGTAGTTGTGCACTTAAAACAGGGTAAAAAAGTTAATTTTTTTGGAAAAAGTTATCCAAAAAGTTTATAAGGAAAGATTTACGATACTTTTGCATAATTATTTATTACTAATAAATGCATTTTTTATTTGCTTTTTTAAACCAAGTTGAAAATATAGCTCATGCTCTTCCATTTGACAAATGTGGAATGGTTCTAACGTCATTTTTTTCTGACTTATGTTATTGCAAAAAAAATGCTCTCTGAAATAAACAATTCGAATAAAATTTAAACAATGGAATGAATCGCTTTGAAAGTTTTATCACATATTAAGTACCAAAGAACCCTCATTTGACAAAAATTTTAAACCCATACACTAATTTTTACAACAGTTATTGCGAAAATAATTTTTTTTGCAATTCCGACCTTTTTTCGCAATTATATTAACAATAAATGAGTATATCAAACTTTGTAATATGTAATTTTAAAGCTTTTTCCATAATCTCAAAGATATTTGTACTAAAAAACTCATAAGTTTCACTGTTTTCCATTGATTTGAAAAAAAAGGGGGAAATGTCATTTTTTGACAGTTAATTGTTTATAAATAAAAATGGCCGGCAGATCCTACGCAGGAAATAGTTACAATTTGTTCCTATAGGTATTATTTGTCGAAAAAACGCTTCAGTACCCTGGCTGCTGAAGTGTCACGAACAGGGTATATTTTTGTCTTATTACCCTGGCCTATAACTTTATTACCCGTAAGAGATTCTTTTTGAATATTTTCTGGAATTTCTGCAAAAGATTAACAATACAATCGCCATTCATCGTCAATATTTTGGGTTATGTCCCAATTATTGACATAATTCCCACAGGCATACGTATAAAATTATGTTAAAAAATATTTATTATCAGAATGCCATAAGAGTTAAGTAAATCTGATAATAGTGATAATTATGTACAAATTGGCAACACTGTCGATTTTCTACACTGTCTGGTACTACGCGAAAAATGGCCGACGATCTGCGCAGTAATAGTGCGCGAACTTTTCCCGCCTTCTAGTGTGTTACTGTTACTGCTGTTGCGTTTTCTATTCTATGCTGTGCCTACGTCATTATTGGTCTTATACACTGGCCTTATAGATTCTCAAATTCATCTCACAGTTAAGATGTCGGTTACGCCATATAGTGTAATTAAGGCATCTTGCTACTCTATTTGCCCTTTGTACTCTATATCTAACTTATTTTTCAGCGTCTTCATAGCTAGTCGGTGTAATCCCTAGGTACTTTGTTTTTTACTTGGTACATTGCTGTATGAATAGTAACAGCTATCTGTAACTCCAAGTACTCTTCTTCGAGGTGTGAAATTACATAAACAAGGAATCATTTCATAAAACAGGTAGATCTCTAATTTTATAAACAGATAGATTAATGAGTCTCTTAGATAGCTGGTACTAAACTTACGTGCATAGAAATCGGCCAACGTAGAAATTTGGTCATTTTTGAAGTCCCGTATTTCCTAAACCTGTTTTCCGATTTAAGTGATTTTTTTAATATGTTATAGCCTTATTCTTCAACAATATCGCTGTAATAATATTATTGCTAAACAGGTAAGTGTTATTTTATACCAGGTGTAACAATGATAGTGTGTTTTTTTCCTCAAAGTTCGGAACACCCTGTAGCCTTAGGCTTTCTTAACATTTTTCTTTTTGATTCATTCGCTTATGTTAGATAATAAAAAAGTTAGTTATTTTAACAACTAGCAACGTTCTTCATCAATACAGGGTGTTTCTAAATAATTGCGACAAACTTTAAGGGGTAATTCTGCATGAAAAAATAATGGCCGTTAGGTTTATAATCATATGTTCGCAAATGCTTCGTTTCAGAAATACGGGATGTTGAATTTGTTCGTACAATCTGACGATTTATTTATTGCTCTAAAACCGCACGAGATATACAAATTAAATTGGGTAGGTTTTAATAGGTAATTATTGCGCATTTTTTTGGCATACAGTTAAGAATTGTATATTCACCATTTTCGTGCATACGGGTAATATGACCGGGTAATATGACCCGTATGCATGCCAATGGTGAATATAAAATTCTTAATTGTATGTCAAATATGCGCAATAACTACCTCTTAAAACCCACCAAATTTCGTTTGCATATCTCAACCGGTTTTAGAGCAGTAAACAAATCGTCAGTTTATAAAAAAAAATTCAACATCCCGTATCTCGAAAACGAAGCATTTGCGGACATATGTTTATAAATGAAACGGTCATTATTTTTCATGCAGAATTTCCCCTTAATGTTTGTCGCACTTATTTTGAAACACCCTGTATTAATGAAGAACGTTGCTAGTTGTTAAAATACCTACCTTTTTTATTATCCAACATAAGCGAATGAATCAAAAAGCAAAATGTTAAGAAAGCCTAAGGCTACAGTTGAGTTTTAATTTCAATATTTTATATACCCTAGATTATTCCACAGGGTGTTCCGAACTTTGAGTAAAAAACACACTATCATTGTTACACCCGGTATAAAATAACACTTAAATGTTTAGCAATAATATTATTACAGCGAAGGATTGAAGCAGGGTTGTTGTATTTCGACTACCCTTTTTAAAATTTATCTGGAACAAGCACTCAAACTGTGGAAAAGAAAATGTAATGGCATGGGAATCCCTCTCAATGACGACACAACACTATACACTTTATGTTTCGCTGATGACCAAATTCTGATTGCTCAAGATCATGACGACTTAAGTTACATGACGCGGAAGCTAATAGAAGAATATAACAAATGGGGCCTCCAAGTCAACATTAAGAAAACTGAAGCCATGTATATTGGAGGAACAAAGCAGTCCATTACATTAGACGATGGGGTAGAAATTAAACACTGCGATGAATACAAATACCTGGGCATGAAGATAACTCAAGATGGAACACTCGATGCTGCTATAAAAGACAGAAACATACAGGGTAGAAAAGCCATATCCATGATGAACGGCATTCTGTGGGACCGGACAATATCTAAAGCGAACAAACAGCTTATATACAATAGCATACTTAAAAGTATAATCACATATGGCAGTGAAGTTTGGCCACTGAAACAAAGAGCGCAGAAAATGTTACTAGTAACAGAAATGGACTTCTGGAGAAGAGCAGCAGGCAAATCAAGAAGAGATCGGATACCGAACGAGAGAATACGAGAAATGATGGGAGTAACACATACAATAATTGATGACATAAAAACAAAACAACTGGTATGGTACGGCCATGTACAGAGAATGCCAGATGACAGGATCCCTAAACAGATTTTGGCATGGACACCACAAGAGAGAAGAAAAAGAGGAAGGCCGAGAAGAAGCTGGAGGGAGGGAATTGAAAAAGAACTAGAGGAAAGAGAAATCCCTCCAGGTCCATGGTTAAACAGAGAAGAATGGCGGTTAGGAGTCGGAAGGCGTCGGAGAACGCTGTAAACCGATAGTAGTAGCACAGATTAACCCAACAAAACAATGTTGGGTTAATCTGTGGTAGTAGTATTATTACAGCGATATTGTTGAAGAATAAGGCTATAACATATTAAAAAAATCACTTAAATCGGCCAACAAGTTTAGGAAATACGAGACTTCAAAAATGACCAAATTTTTAGGTGGGCTGATTTCTATGCACGTAAGTTTATATAGGGTGTCAATTTAAAAGTTGCCACCCCTATAATTTGGTCCCTATAGAAAATTTAAAAACATACAAAAACACGTCAAATTTATTTGTGAGGGGGACATTTTATAGACCAGTTTTCAACTAATTTACACTAACTCTCTAGCGGGGGCGGACACAACCCCCAAAATCTTTAATGGAAAGGGGGTTGAGTGATACCTCATTTTAAAGGTCGTTCGATTACCTTTTTAAAAATACCACATACATTATATTTCTTTTCAGTAACTTTAATTTTTTTTTAATTAATTTTAATAATTAAATATCGAGTTCAGAACTCCAAAAAATTTTTTGGACTATTGAACTCCAAATTGAATTTTTTTTGGGTGTTGAAGTATTAAGAGTATTTTTTTGAAGTATTTTTGGAAAAATCAAGTAAAACCGTAAAGATATTAAGTATCGAGTTCAGAACTTCAAAATTTTTTAGAGTATTGAGTCCAAGATTTTTCCAAAAGTACTGAAAAGAAATATAAGGCATGTGGTATTTTTGAAAAGGTTATTTACTGACCTTCAAAATGAGATATCACTTAATCCCCCTTTCCATTAAAGATTTTGGGGGTTGTGTCCGCCCCTGCTATAGGGTTGATGTAATTTAGTTGAAAACTGGTCTACAAAATGTCTACCTCACAAATAAATTTGACGTGTTTTTGCATATTTTTAGATTTTCTGTAGGGACCAAATTATAGGGGGTGGCAACTTTTGAAATTGACACACTGTATACTACTATATTATTACGTCGAGGTCTCGCAGAGGACTTGATCCAAACGCACACCAATATGAAGATAGTGCAACAGAATCAAGGTAAGAAAAGAGCCTTACGCTAATCCATAGAAAATAGTCGCAGGTGCATGTCCTATCACCCCGGATATTTCCACAAATTCAATGTTGTTCTGAAGCTATTTCCTTGTGGCATTTTTATAACGAAAATTCATTTTTAGAAGAAAAACAATTGTTAACATCTGTTTTATTCAAACATGATTATCCTTTATCGTTTATAATAAGGAATTGTCAAGATTGGATCGAATGGAACAGAACAACTTAGAACGGGATCCTACAATATTCACAAGAAATAATACGAGGAAAATATCAATACCATATATAAAAGGACTATCCGAGAAACTGAAAACAATAGGAAATAAATTCAACATTTCAACAACATTCAAAACAACAAACACATTAAGATCTATTCTATCTAAAACTAAACCTAACAATGAACAAGAAAAAACAAAGAATTGTTTTTATAAAATACCTTGTGAATGCGAACAATTTTATTTAGGTGAAACATCAAGACCATTAAACGTTAGAATAAGTGAACATCAGTCTTATATTAAAAATAGAGAATTTGATAGATCTCAAATATGTCAACACGCATGGGATAATGAACATAGAGTTCAGTGGAGAGATTCAAGTATAGTCCTGAAAGAAACAGATAGTAAAAAGAGAAAAATCAAAGAAGCGGCTCTAATTATGCTAAACGAAACCAATTGTGTCGCAAATTCCTCGGTAGAATGCAGTAGGATGTGGTTACCCATATTGAAAGAGGAAGTCAATAGAAGGAAAATACCATGAGTAGTAAGTCAATTACATATCGAGTTAGTACATATTTTATATTTTGGTATTATTTATATATCTATGTATTATTAATATTATTTATAATTTAAAATAACATATGTACCGGGTGTCCCAATAAGAATGGCTCTCGGCCATATCTCAGGAACCGTTTATAGTAGAGCTTTGAAATAAAAAAATTTATAACAAAAGTTGCCTCAGGAAAAGCCTGGAAATTATTTTCATAATTGTGGGTCCACCGCTAGAGGGCGTAATTGAATATCAAAATAATAAAAAAATCTAAATTTTACAAAATTTTCCTAATGAAGGGGCACTGGAAATCCGATTATTGTATTCTTCATCAAATTCTGCGCATATTTGATTTAACAAGTTTAACTCTACCTTTGGAAATAAGAGGTGGGGGTGAGTGGGAACCTTGCTATGAAAAAATAGCTGTAAGTCCGGTTCTGCTAAATCAAATTTTGAAAACTGGGTCTTGTTGAAGACAGATATTTTTCTTCAATGTAAGCGTGATAATTTTGGACCATCCTAATAAGTAATAAGCCAGCTGGGAGGCGTTATTTAATTTTTTTTCAGAAATCTAGTTTTCTTTGGAAAATATTAAATACAAGTATGCATTTTTAATCATACTTTATAAAATTAGATTAAATTAGCAATAGAATAGCGAAAACCGCATGTCGATACCTTTTTTCTATCTCAAGATATCTCGAGAAAGGTGTAAATTTTATACGTACCTGTTACTATCACCGGTAAACTAAGTTAATGAAAAGTAGTGTGCTGTGGAAAAAAACAAAATAACATTTTCCAGATGTCAACGTATAAAAATATAATTAATTAAAACAACAATATAAAGAGAAACAATACTATTAAAATTAAATATAACACAGAACAAAAAGAACTACTTAGTGACGACCTAAATATTCAAATTGTTGCCCATCATACACTACTCTAGAATACATTATCCAGAGAATACTAAACGCCATTCAAAGCATATTGAAAGCAGAAATTGAGACTGCTGTTCGATCTACTCTTGAAAGAGTAAATGTTTGCAACGAAAATGATGGGCAAAAATTTGAACGTTTATGTCATCACTAAATAGTTGTTTTTATTTCTTTGCAAATATGGCTTTTCAACGCTTCTCATTTGTTTCGAGCCTCTGTCATATGCCGTATAATATGTGTATAATATTAATATACGAGATATGAACGAGGCTCGAAACAAATGAGAAGCGTTGAAAAGACCTAATATACGTTGACAGCTGGAAAATGTTTCTTTGTTGTTTCCATAGCACACTACTTTTAATGAATTTCGTTTACCGGTGACAGTAACAGTTATGTTTTTAAATTTACACGTTTTGTAAGATATCTCGAGATAGAAAAAAGGTATTAACATGCGGTTTTCGCTATTCTGTTGCTAATTTTGTCTAATTTTGTAATATGGTATTAAAAATGCATGTTTGTATTTAATATTTTTCAAGGAACACTAGATTTCTGAAAAAAAATTAAATAACGCCTTCTAGCTGGCATATTACTCAGTAAGTTGGTTCGAAATCATAACTTTTACATTGACGAAAAAGATCTGTCTTTAACAAGACCAAGTTTACAAAATTTGATTAAGCAGAACCGGACTCACAGCCAGTTTTTCATTACAAGGTTCCCACTCACCCCCACCTCTTATTTCCAAAGGTAGACCTAAACTTGTCAAATCAAATATGCGTAGAATTTTATGAAGAATATGACGATCGGATTTCCAGTGCCCCTTCATAAGGAAAATTTTGTAAAATTTAGATTTTTTAATTTTTGATATTCAATTACGCCCTCTAGCGGTGGTCCCACAATTATGAAAATAATTTCCAGGCTTTTCCTGAGGTAACTTTTGTTATAAAATTTTTTATTTCAAAGCTCTACTATAAACAGTTCCTGAGATATGGCCGAGAGCCATTCTTATTGGGACACCCGGTACATATTAAGGTCAGAGTTTGGTATTAGTTTTGAGAGTAAACAAAAGTAAGACCTATTACTCAAGATGTCGGGATAGTATCACGAGGTTTTTTCCTGGTTTTCCCTCGTGATTTACTATGGAATCTCTAACGCGAGAATTTTACTGTCACCGTTGTATTTGGTTGTCTTTTTAAAGACAGATCACATGCTACGATTTTTTTTGTGGCGGATATTCTTGAGTTGGGGTTGATTTCATGTAACCGAATGAACTATCTTTCAGTAAAGTCGTCCCAGGAACGTAACTCATAAATATTGGCAATATCGTTTTAAAGTCTTCTACTTTAACATGTATAATATATGTCTGAATTGCCGATGTAAATGAGTCAGATTAAATAAATTATTAGAAGAATTTTTACTAAGCAACAACATTTTTGTTTAATTTAGTAGTATTTTATGTTTTGACAACCACACCCGATTTGGGCATCGAAACGTTAATAAAATTATTTTTTTCAATTTAATTGTGGCTTATTTCCCATCTAAATAGTTAATCACAAACTCAATAGTTCCCGCATTCACTTCGGAACTCTGACGTTTCGATTCCTTCTACAAACTACTTCGGTGTTATTATTTACCCTTTGGATTAAAAGCTCGTAACCTTTCTTTAGTCTTTCCTTCATTTCAACACACCTATCTTGGTAGTGGACCTTATCACCGTATAATCACAGAATGCTGGTCTTTCTATTTATTAATAAGTTAGGATAGCGAACGCCAAAAGAAGTGACCTGTCGCTAATCTCTCACTTATGAAATTCCTTTCGGTCGATAGTTGAGACTGTGGAACATATTATATATCATCCTACAGAAATTCAACATTTTTCCTACTTACTAATAACCCTAAGGAGCAAAATGCGTATCCATAGAGACCCTTCGCGTATCTATTGACTTATAGGTCAGGAAAATTTTTCTCAGGACTTTAAAATTACCCATATTACATGACGAGTTTTTCCGTTAGTATATAATTACCAGAAACTCTACCGACAACGAAGACAGGAGATTCCTCAGATAATTTTAAGGCAATTTAAACCAATTTATCTAGTCCGAAAATGCTTCCTAAAGGAGCTAGAGCTATTTGAAGATGGTGTCTGGTAATTAGTTTTTCTTAAATATCTCCAGAACGCTTCTATTTAGAAAAATAAAAATTGGTACACATATTTATCTTCCAGAGATAAATCGATTACATCCATTGCAAATTTCTAGTACCGGTCATAGGCGTCCGTTTTGGGTAGGGCACCAGTTATATTATCACATAACTCTTTTGTTTTTAATTTTTAAGCATTTTTGAGTCTGGATTATTAAAATGTAAGGTATTATAGTAGACCAGGGCCCATCTGTAAAAATATTAGTACATTTGGACGTTGAGAGGTGACTCAAATTTTTTTGCAGAAATTGTTTGAAAATAACTCAAATAATAATATTTGAGTTATCCTCCCTCTCACAAAGGTCCGGAACATTGTTTAAATAATTAAAATGTCAAAAAATAAAGGAAAAATTCGATTTTTTTCTTCGTTTTTTGATTATAGCTTTAAAAGTATGTATTCATTTCCGAGAAAAGTTGAACTAACATAAAAGTTGCGTAATTAAATTTCCTACAATATAGAATTGGTTAACAATTAAAAAAATAGTCACCCTTGTTGCAAAATAGCAATAATTACGAAAAAACCATACAAAAACAAGTATTCGCATTTTACGTTTTTCAACCATTTGTTCAACCATTCAACACTTAGGACCTTTATATTTCACCCAGTAAAACTTTATGATACACTAAAACAATACTGTAAATTTAATTAAGATCGGTTCAATACATTTTGCAAAATAAATTTTGCAATCCAGCTTTCGCAAAAAAAATCATTTTTTCAAAATATTACAGGACTAAAAATAAAGCAGATAGCAAGTTGAATTTTTTTTTTGCGTATAGAAGTGTAATGTAACTTTCATTTGCAATTTTCAAAATTAAAGTCGATTAACCACCACGGCGTCAGGATTTTTTTTAAATAAACATTAATTATTGGTGCTACGCGCAGGACAGCGGTAGTTTGGTCTGATTGGGCATTCCAATGACCTTTGATAATGATTGATACATTTTAATTTTTATCACATTTCGATATAAATAAATAAATTTGTTTATTGCAAAATAAAAACACATACTCTATCTTTTGAAATAACACTTTTTTAGCAAAAACTTTCTTTGTTCATATATTTTAACTTAGAGAATAAAAGTTTATTATTTTTAAATATATGCAATTGTTTAAACAATATTTCACAAACAATAATAAAATTAGTTTGATTTTTGTGGAATTAAAATAATAAAATGCAACAAAATATAGAGTAAGAAAATAATATATTAGATAAAGATTGGAAGAAATTTTAGTGGAAATCAACTTGTGTGAATCGAACACCGCTGTCCTGCGCGTAGCACCAAAAATTAATGTTTATTTAAAAAATTTCCTGACGCCGTGGTAATTAATCCATTTTAATTTTGCAAATTGGAGATGACAGGTACACTACACTTCTATAAGCAAAAAAAAATAAACTTGCTATCTGCTTTATTTCCAGTCCTGCAACATTTTAAAAAGATGAATTTTTTTTGCGAATGCTGGATTCCAAAATTTATTTTGCAAAATCTATTCAACCGATCTTAATGAAATTTACAGTGTTGTTTTACTATATTACAAAGTTTTTTCTGGGTAAAATATGAAGGTCCTAAGTGTAGTATAAATGGATGAAAAACGTAAAATGCGAATACTTGATTTTGTATGGATTTTTCGCAATTATTGCTATTTTGCAACAAGGGTGACAATTTTTTAAATTGTTAACCAATTCTATATTATAGGAAATTTAATTACGCAACTTTTATGTAAGTACAACTTTTCTCGGAAATGAATACTTTTAAAGTTATAATCAAAAAACGAAGAAAAAAATCGAATTTTTCCTTCATTTTTTGACATTTTAATTATTTAAACAATGTTCCGGACCTTTTTGAGAGGGAGGATAACTCAAATATTATTGTTTGAGTTATTTTCAAGCAATTTCTGCAAAAAAATTTGAGTCACCTCTCAACGTCCATCTCAAAACAGATGCGCCCTGGACTATAGTACTAAAAGTTAATCTTACTTTAAGTCGCTAGGATACACTTTCTAGACCAAAACGGACGCCTATGACTGGTACTAGAAATTCACAATGGATGGAATCAATTTACCTCTGGAAGATAAATATGTGTACCGATTTTCGTTTTTCTAACTAGAAGCGTTCTGGAGGTATTAAGAAAAACTAATTGCAAGACGCGATATTCAAAGAGCTCTAGCTCCGTTAGGAAGCATTTTCGGACTAGATGAATTTGGTTAAATTGTCTTACAATTATCTCAGGAATCTTCTGTCTTCGTTTGTCGGTAGAGTTTCTGGATACCCTGTATATGTACTTATAGCAAGACAAACTATGTGTTTACTGAAAAGATTTCAGCTTTGCTTTAGCATTATTAGAAAGCAAAGCAAAGACAGACACTATATTAAAAAATGCGGTTTTTTTCTTGCCAATCAAAATATACAATTGAAATAAAATCTTAAAAATTTTATCTTTTAAAACATAGTTTCAAAATGGCATATTATAAAAGTTATAAAAATTAATTTATTGCTTCGAAAACATCAAAATAAAACAAAATCGTTGGAACAAAGAAATCTGAATCTTGGAAAATATTAAAATCTTTAAGGAAAAATACCAATGAAAAAGTCCAAGTACAATGTATCAGATGAAGAATGGGAAGAATACTATAAGGAACTACTCTCAGAAAACCGCCCAAATTTCATAGAGTTTCCTTTCCCAAATTAACTTTTTCCCAAGTTAACCTTTCCCAAATAACATGAACAACAACGACATCAAAATGAAGAACAGACTGAGCAGAACCACTCAAAACCACTAAGCAAGAGATAACCAGCAGATTAGATGTAGCAAACAAATGAACGGGGTACTATGAGTACCTATGAGTTTTGAACCCAAAACAGGTCCAAAATTACAACAAGCGAATTGGAGGTCACAAGAAGAAGCTGTAGAGTATCAAGACTGGATCGTATTATAAACGAGAGAATAAAAAGAAGAAGAAAACTTCTGGCACAGACACGTGAGAAAAGCAGCACAGATTTTGAATTGGAACCAAATAGGAAAAAGAAAAAGAGGTAGACCCCGAAGATCATGGAAGGATGAAATAGAAGAGGTCATGGAAAGACGAAACCGTAGAGATGAAGAATGGGAATATAGAAAGGACTGGAGACGTTGGCCGAAAGAAGAAAGGCGGCGACAGCCGTACAAATCCTTGTTTAAGCATTGTATGCTTTGTTGGTGCCACTATAGTATGCGATCCACGCATCAGGAGTACACACAGGGGATCGAGCGGTCGTGGTTAGATGCAAAGATCCGCATCATGAAGAAGATGCAAAGAGAGCCACAACATCTCCAGTCTCATTTGGACGACTACTGCTGGAGGATTTTGAGGAACGATGAAAAGAACCAGTTTCTTGAATTTTTAAGGGACGCCAGACATCTATATAAACAGATTATTTTTTTTTAATTCTTGGTTAGGGTGCATGACTTTTTTTAAGCTAGAATCATTTACTGCTTTTCTCTTTTAAATTGAGGTGCATGAATTTTTTGTTTAATAAATAATGTTGAATAAATAGGCTGTATCATTTTGTAAATAATTAGGTTACATATAAATTTTTTGTAAATAGTTGGAATGCATTTGTTTTGTAAAATATTAGAGTACCCTTTTATTTTAGATTTATTTTCCTCCAAATGTTTACTTATAACTTGTGAATAAATATTTTTTTCTACAAGAGGTTTCTTGCATTTCGTTGTTTTGCGCACAGCCTTCAGGAATTTTCAAATTATGATCGGTAGGCCGCACATTATAAAAGATATATATGCACAGGTAGACCACATCCTCGTTGTAGACTGCATACTATAGTAGCACTAAACGTAAAAATAGAAACAATTCTTGCAATCTATAATTATTATATTATCAAATATTGTACCCTCGGAGATCCGTGGAAAAAATTTACACTCAAAATAACAAAATTCAGTTTGGCAACACTGTGTGAATGTTGATAGTAACAAGATAAACAGAACTGTAATTTAGTCCAGAAAAATTAATAGATTTTTGTGCCAACAAAAATGAGATTTTTCAACCAAATAATGTTTCACATATGAAGTGCAAAATAATTTTGAATTGGTTCTGCTAATGAGCTTGCTTTTTTTGTCATTATAGTAGAAAAAACTTTAAAATTTATTCTTTATAATCATTATCGTCCTGTTCTCGTCTTATTATTTTCACTGTACTAATATCCGCCGAGTAATTTACAATGATTATTTTTTTCACCTGTCAAATTCTGACGTTTTTGCTTTTTCAGCCAATCACCACGCGTCGTTCTAGCCAATCATTGAGTGTAATACTGATAAAACAGCCTCTTCCTTGATAAAACAGTCTCTTTCCTGATAAAACTTAAGGTATCCTAAATTTCACATAATACGTACATACCTGTGTTTACTAACTTAATTTATGAACAGCCCTGGTACATAGATATTTTAAAAACACTAACCACGATATACTCAGATTTTCTACAGTTTTTATTTTCAAAATAAATATTTCTAAACTTTTCATAAACGTCAAACAGAACCGATGTAAACCGTACACAGAACTAATTCTTTTATTTTGTTGCCGATTTCAACAAACCAGTGTTATCACATAAAAGGATTCGAATATTTACAACGTAATATTTTGGAACAATAGTTACTTTTAAAATACACATTATATTAGTAGAATTAATAAAATAATTAAATTAGTAAAATAGTTCTAAAATTACATTCTCCTATTTTATTATTACAAAAACACGGGTGAATAATAATTAAATAAAATGCATTCACCTGGGGGTTAGGCAAAACCAATTACACACTGCACTGTGGTGAACTCACCCAGCGTAGCTGGGTAAGACCACGAAGCAAGTAGGCCGCGCAATTTTGACCGATTTAAATTTTCGCGATTTAACATCGTCATAATTTAATTTAAACAAAATGGACGTTAGCGTTAGATTTGGTGACAATAATCATGAACAAATTAATTTAACCAATATGCATTATTAGTATTTACTAATATGTAATACATATTGGTTCACAAAATAATCTTTTCAAATAGGTACCACTCGTCCTCTAAATTTTGTTTGATAAATTTTTTCGTTTTCATACTTAAACTTCTTTATTTAGGGTAAAATCACTCAAACAAACCGAAATGGATAAAATGACTCGTCCTTCGGACTCGTGATTTTATCATTCGGTTTGTTTTCGTAATGTTACCAAATAAAGAAGTTTTCGTGAAAACAAAAAAATTTATCGATACAATTTAGAGGACTCGTGGTATTACCTTTGATTAATGCGATGTTAAAATATTTTATCGTTAGCGGCTTCTAGAGTGTCTTGAGACATTTCTTATTTCATCGATAAAATGCACAGTCCCACCGATTTCCACTTGAACCATACGTCAAATGTAGAAGACCTACCAACTACCGTACCACCACCTTGCTGAGCACAACTCTTAAACTTAAAAAAAAATACTTGCCAATAAAATAAATGAAGAATACACAATTAGTGAGGAATAACAAGGTTTTCGGAAAAATAGGTCCACAATAGACGCCATATTCATAGCCAGACAAATTGCTGAGAAAGCACTGGAATATAATAAACCAGCATTTATGTGCTTTATAGATCTGACATCTGACTAAAGCTTTCGATTGGGTAAGATTAGAAGATGTGCTAAGATTGCTGAAGGAGAAAAATCAGCCCAACAAGATGATAAGGATAATTAAAGACATTAATACGAAGAACAAAACCAGAATAAAAGTCGAGAATGAACTAACATCGGAAGTAGAAATTAACTCGGGAATCAGATAAGAGGATAGCGTGAGCCCATTGCTTTTTAATTTCGTAATGGACAAAATCATAGAAGACTTTAAAAGTACGGGAAAGGGATATAAGATGGCAGAAACACAAACAAAAATCCTCTGTTATCCTGACGACGCAATCTTAATCTCCGATAACGAGGATAAGGGAACATCCATAAACTACGTCGTAAAAATTTTGGAGTTTTTAATACCCTTCCGTTAGTTGACCCCCCCCCCCCTCATACCGACGTCGCAATTGCAACTCATGAGCCCCCTTTTTAGTTATTTTTTTTAATTCCATGTTATTCCTAGATTTTTAAAAGTTAGCTCTCAAAGTTTATTTATGAATGTTTCCAAATTAGTATTACTATGTAGCTCATTAATATCCGCGTACTCTCTCAATTCACTGTACAAATAATAATTAGCTTTATAGGGACAAAAAAACTTTTTTGGAGTTCCTATGCTTTCTTAACTGCATCATATAAATCTGCAAGAAGAAGAAATGTAGTAGTAAATTTAAGAATTTTTGCGTTGAATACTGTTGTTATATAGTTTTGACCTAAACAAAAATTTTACAAATTTTAAGGCACTTTTTACAGGTTTTTAAAACTGAACAGTCTGCAAATGCTAGTACATACAATAAGTCTGCCTATAAGTCAGGTCATAACTATCTACCGACGTAACACCGGAAGTCCGGCGTTTACCACGTTTACGCAGTCAAGAACTTAATTATTTAGTTTACAATCTTTTTTTTATTTTTGTTTAGATACATTTACCTTAATGATTATCTATTATCTCGGATTAATTTCGCTAGAAAAAAAACATACATAGTGACAATTTGAAAACTTCCCACAGTTAATATGTTGATTTTCTTACAAAATATGAAAAATAGGAATGACCAAGAAATTAACACCAGAATAATCTCTATCTATCTAATCAGCCTTAAACGCCCATTCCTGGGTATAGGCCTCTCCTGTTAATCGCCATTGGTCTCTACTGGGCGATCTGCATCCAGTCCTTTCCTTTCGTTCTCTTAAGGCCGTCCGTCCATCTCATCTGTGGTCTTCCTCTCTAGTGGAAAGGAAGACCATCAGAATAATACAATCTGGAAAAGCTATAGGATGCCTTGAGAAACCGAAAGAAAGACTGATAAAAAACGGGAGAAAAGTTGCTAAAAACAGCAAATCTGCAACTTTCTCCACAAAAGACTGGTGGTAGAAGTGACAATATTGCTTTAATGCACATCAAGATATCTGGACAAAATAAGAATGCCTTGGATTGAAATAAGGTCCATGAACTATGCTCTAAAAATAAAGATAAAGCTCCATGTGCTCATCGACATAAATACGTACTTATGCAGAATCCTTTAATATCACAAAGTATTTTCTTAAAGAAAAATAGAATAGAAAACTAACATTGTTCGAAATTTTATTAATATTTACTATCTTTAAAAAATGCCTAGGGATAGACATTTAAGAATGGCTAGGTATAGACTAGACTACTATTATTAATTTGTGGCCTAGACGAAAGCTTATGATAAGAATACCTCTATGTAGACTATGACGAGTATTGGAAAGCTTATTAATATTACACAACGAGTTCTCCGAGAATTCTATGGTAAATAAGGGACCAAGGCAAGGCTGTAGTCTATCTTCAACCCTCTTCAAAATCTACCTGAATAAGGCACTGAAGAAATAGAGGAGATCACGTTCTGGAATGGGTATTTCATTAAGCGACGATACAACCTATCGTCGGCCTAATGTGAAATATGCATAAGTCCAAAATACCTGATTATACAGGAGAGACACAAAACAGGAGAGACAAACAGGAGAGAGAACAATACTGTACCTTTTATTTGCAATTTGCAAAATAAAAATCGGTTAACCACCACGGCGTCAGGATTTTTTTTAAATAAACGTTAATTTTTGGTGACACGCGCAGGACAGCGGATGTGTTTGCTCTGATTGGGCATTCCAATGACCTTTGATAATGATTGATAAATTTTAATTTTTAGTACATTTCGATATAAATAAATAAATTTGTTTATTGCAAAATAAAAACACATACTGAGTCTATTGAAATAACATTTTTTTAGCAAAAACTTTCTTTGTTCATATATTTTAATTTAGAGAATAAAAGTTTATTTTTTTAAACATATGCAATTGTTTAAACAATATTTCACAAACAATAATCAAATTAGTTTGATTTTTGTGGAATTAAAATATTAAAATACAACAAAATATAGAGTAAATTAATGTTTATTTAAAAAAAATCCTAACACCGTGGTAGTTAACCGATTTTAATTTTGCAAATTGCAAATAAAAGGTACAGTATTCTTCTATACGTAAAAAAATTTTAACTTGGTATCTGCTTTATTTTCAGTCCTGCAACATTTTGAAACAATGAATTTTTTTGTGAAAGCTGACTTGCAAAATCTATTGAACCGATCCTAATGAAATTTACAGTATTGTTTTATTATATCATAAAGTTTTTCTGGGTAAAATATGAAGGTCCTAAGTGTAGCATAAATGGTTGAAAAACGTAAAATGCGAATACTTGTTTTTTTTTTGTTTTTTTGGCAATTATTGCTATTTTGCAACAAAGGTGACATTTTGGCATTTTTAAGATTTTTAATCAATCCTATATTGTAGTAAATTTGTATTGTAGAATACTTTTAAAGTTATAATCAAAAAACGAAGAAAAAAAATCAAATTTTTCCTTCATTTTTTGACATTTTGACTATTTAAACAATTTTCCGGAGTGGGAGGATAACTCAATTATTATTATATGAGTTAATTTCAAGTAATTTCTGCAAAAAATATGAGTCACCTTTCAACGTCCATCTCAAAACAGATGCGCCCTGGACTATAAAGCCTCGGTCCAACGACTCGTTGAAGAACGTGTTGAAGCGGTTTTTCAATTTAAACGTCGGCAAAGAAAGATAGAAAATATATAATAGTGTAAAGGAAAGAGCGCACAGTTAGAACCCCTTATTACTGTGCACTTAATAAATACACACACCCAAACTTATATGGAATCATCTGATATTTCTTACTATTTCGTGCGAATTTAAAAAAAACGAACAAACGAAGTCAAACAATATTTATTTTAAAGCAATTTAATAACAAATACATAACAATTAAATAAAACAATAAAGTATTTAACAAACAAATTGAAAGTAGTTGTTTGAAAGTCAATAGCATACAAAATTTCAATGTAAAACGAATAATGTTTAAATTGTTTTTATTTTTTTTTTTTTGTATTTTGTGGTAGTCAGTGTTATCACCTCCAGCACCCTCTAGTCCTTATGCAAGCTTCAGTTTGTGTGGTCATGCTCCTAATCAAATTATCAACATTTTGTTGTGGTAGGTTGCTCCATCGTTTAAGAGCAGCTTGTACTAGCCGTGCGGAATTTTGTGGATTATCCCGGCGAGCTCTAATTTTTCTTTTAAACATATCCCACAAATACTCTATATCAGTGGTTCTCAATCTTTTTGAGTCATGTACCACAAAATTCTTTTTAATATTTTTGGTACCACCTACTGAAATAACTATTTATCTAGATAGGTAATCTAATTAACTGTAATAGTGGTGATTTTGACAGTTTTGCGTTTTGTGTACCACCGCAAATAATGATATGTACCACCAGTGGTACATGTACCACAGATTGAGAACCGCTGCTCTATATGATAGGATTAAGCTCGGGTGAGCAAGCAGGCCACCCAAACAAGGGATACCTTCTGCTTCAATGATGTCTGTACTCACTCTAATGGTATGTGGAGGTCCATTATCATGCAATAAAATTAAATTTTCTCCTGTTGCACCTCTTCAGAGCCTGACTACAGGTTATCAACATACCTGTGAGTAGTTAAAGTTGATTGGATGAAAATTAAAGGAGTTTTTTTACGGATCACAATTCCTCTCCAGAACATTACACTTCCCCTTGTATATTTGTGAACAGATCTGACAGTTTTCGTTCTTGCTTATCTTCCTCGACCTCTAAGTACACGATTTCGTGGGTTATCTGATTTTACACAAATCCAGACTTTTTTGAAAATAGCACATTTTGTCAATTCCCAATGTTCCAGTTTTGGTAGTGTACTATCTGTATACAGCTCGGTACGGTATAGGTTATTTGCTGGTACAGGTATAGGTACATGGAATCACCATGTATTTCAAAGTAATATTTATTTCTTTTGAAAAACTTGTTATTGTTGCGAAGAATAAAGGTTTTAATTGAAAATAAATAACAATAACAATAACAAGTTTTTCAAAAGAAATAAATATTACTTTGAAATACATGGTGATTCCATACAAGTTTGGGTGTGTATTTATTTTTTAATAAAATCGGTCAGACCGATCTCGATCATTACAATAAATTGATGCAATCCGATACCAACTCCAATCCAATTCCGATAAATCGCTGCCATGTACCGTTTACACAAAACGATAAATTGCATTAACTCGATTGATATCGATAAGTTGCTGTGATTTATCGCTGTGTCTAAACGCTGCCTTTAGGACCAAACGATACCAGTGTGGGCGGTAGAATTTTTATTAATTTGGTTAATTCATAAAATTTAATGATAAAAATCTTAACACAACGTAGTTAGACCGCTACATAGCAAAATTACCACGGCACTGATCGTATCAGCTCTCTAGCTCGATTGAAAGGGGGACGTTTTCGCACACAGAAGTTAAATCTCTTTGAACTGTGTTAGTTTACCGCCACCTCATTGAAAAATGATCCACGCTCTTCAGGGCAATAAAAATAAAGGAAAGAGGCAATAAATTAGAGTTTGTTATCAGCTAATAATTTGTTATTAGCTTATTAGGATCATAAATAACCAATTTTGATAGAAATGTCGCTATTTCAGGTTGCTTTGAATCGTGTCTTCAGTTTTTGTCTTTGTCTGATACATTTTTCTATTTCACTCGGCCTGCCGTTCCAACGTTCCATGGGATTTCTTTTTAAGATGCTGTACGATAAAGCTTGTACAGGGTTATTCACTAAATTTTGACCCCCCTGTAAACTACTTTATTTACAGAATAAGAAAAAAATGTAAAATACAAAAGTTATTTGATTTTTAAATTATGATTTTTTGACATATATATCGTACTAGTGACGTCATCCATTTGGGCGTGATAACGTAATCGACTATTTTTTTTTAAATGGGAATAGGGGTCGAGTGCTAGCTCATTTGAAAGGTTATTCAATTCCATATTCAGCAATATAAACATTAACATGATTGATTATATAGGGTGTCCAAAATTTTTTTTTAATTAAATTAATTGACACAAAAAGAGGAATGTATATAATTTATTTAATTCAAAATACATTCTGCTGCTGTCAGAAAACAGAAATAAATGTTTATTGAACAAATAAACATTACTTTTCACTTAAATTCAATATTCAAGCTGCCACCCATCTGCCTCTTGGCAGTTTGAACATTGAATTTAAGCAAAAATCAATGTTTATTTGTGCAATAAACTTTTATTTCTGTTTTCTAACAGCAGTAAAATGTATTTTAAATTAAATAAATTACATACATTCTTCTTCTTGTGTCAATTAATTTAATTCAAAAATTTTTTTTTGGACACCCTCTGTAAATAATTATCTCAATGTTTATATTACTGAATAGAGAATTGAATTACCTTTCAAATGAGCTCGCACACGATCCCTATTCTCATTTAAAAAAATAGTCGATTATGTCATCACGCTCAGATGGATGACGTCACTAGTATGTTATATATCGTCGTCGTCAGATCCAAACCTCGTATGTACTATGGAATTTGTATGTACATACGAGGTTTGGCTCTGACGACGACGATATGTCAAAAAATCATATTTTAAAAATTGAATAACTTTTGTATTTTACATTTTTTTCTAATTCTGTAAATAAAGCAGTTTACAGGGGGGTCAAAATATAGTGAATAACCCTGTACATATGTGAAATTATAAATATAATTTCAGGGTTGGACTGTGTGAGGTTTGCTCGGTTTAAAAGGGAATATAAACGGGTTTATCAACAGACAATATTAATATGTATATAAAAGATCTTATCAAACTGTGAAGCCTTGTCGCGCTTTTTGTGTCGAGCACTAATGCCGGCCACACACGAATTGACTGTTCCACGTTCCACGTGTCTCGCGTTTGAACTACCGCGAACTCCGTGTGTATGCCGTAACACTCGCCAATTACCAGTATGTGCACGACCTTTGATTGTTCGTATCGGTTAACGGTTATTGTCTTTAACTATTTAGCGGACATGTGTAGCCAAACGGAAGCTAACACATGATAGAGAGAGATTACTAATTATGATGTTCGTTTTAGAAGAACTATATAAGGAAGATACTATAGTACATGAAGAAGAGGAAGAAACAGGAAATGAAGACGAATCCACCATAGACACAGAACTAGAAATCACAAAAGAAGAAATAAGGAATAACATACGTAAATTAAAAAACAGAAAAGCACCAGGACCCGATGGGATACCAAATGAACTCCTGAAATACGGAGGAGAAACCTTAATCGAAAACATAGAGACCCTTTTTCAAGAAATAATACATAGCCAGCGTTTACCAGACCAGTGGAGGACGAGTATAACAATACCTATACACAAGATAGGAAACAGCAAAGACCCTAGCAACTACCGTACCACCACCTTGCTGAGCACAACTCTTAAACTCTTAACAAAAATACTTGCCAATAAAATAAATAAAGAATACACAATTAGTGAGGAACAACAAGGTTTTCGGAAAAATAGGTCCACAATAGACGCCATATTCATAGCCAGACAAATTGCTGAGAAAGCACTGGAATATAATAAACCTGAATTTATGTGCTTTATAGATCTAACTAAGGCCTTCGATTGTGTAAGATTGGAAGATGTGCTAAGATTACTAAAGGAGAAAAATCAGCCCAACAAGGTGATAAGGATAATTAAAGACATTAATACGAAGAACAAAACCAGAATAAAAGTCGAGAATGAACTAACATCGGAAGTAGAAATCAACTCGGGAATCAGATAAGGGGGTAGCTTGAGCCCATTGCTTTTTAATTTAGTCATGGACAAAATCATAGAAGACATTAAAGGTACTGGAAAAGGATGGTGGAAAAACAAATAAAAATCCTCTGTTATGCTGACGACGCAATCTTAATCTCCGATAACGAGGATAACCTACAGCGAATGGCACAAACTTTCAATACATTGGCGAAGAACTACAACATGACAATATCAACAGCCAAGACAAAATCCCTGGTAGTGTCAAGGGAACCCATAAGATGCAAATTAGTAATTAACAACGAACTAACTGAACAAGTCTCGAGATTCCAATATCTGGGAATCGAAATATGTAGTTATGGAGATGTTAAAGAGAGCGTCCGAAAGCAAACAAATAAAGCTAATTACGTGTCAGGATGTCTGAGGGATGTCATCTGGAGAAACAAAGATATGAGGCTGGAAGGAAAAGTAGATAGAAATAAGATGTGACACAGCAGAAACCAAGAGGATACTGAGAACATCAGAAATGAGAACGTTGAGGTCAATAACTGGGAAAACACTGAGAGACAGAATACCGAACGATAGAATAAGAGATCTCTGTAACATACAAGATATAGTACGGTGGGTAAGACAGAGACGACGAGAGTGGAGTGACGAAAATGGACAGCGAGAGAATAGCCCGTATATCCAGGGATTCGAAGCCAACAGGCAAGAGACCAATAGGAAGGCCCTTTAAAAGGTGGCGAGATAGCTGGCAGTCAACATCACAGCTACGAATACGAACTCAAAATCGGTAAGGAACCGGCCAAGAGGCCTATTATAAGAAGAAGAAGAAGAAGAAGTTTTAGCCCAAAAGAAAGGCTGTTCACCCTCAAGCGAGTAATAGCGAAAGAGGTTCATGTACCCTCAAGTGTTGAGTGGTATGAGTAGATCCTTCGACGGATCGTATTAGAAGAGCTCGTTGTTGACCCTCAGGTGGGCGATATAGAAGACAGTTCTTTTTCTCACAATTTCCCAAAATGTCCAAAAATATTGTCTATTGGAAGGGATGGAATTAAGTGGGAATAAATTGGGTAGTACTGGCAGGACAGGGTTGACTTGAGATTTATTTAAAATTAAGGGTTGTATTACAGATTTAACACAGTAAAATATAATATTTTTACATGTGAAAATTGAACAGATGTCAAAACAAAATATTTTAGAAACAATTTTGACTTGTCGCACTTACTAATTATGCAAGTGATTTTCTAATCGTTGTGCTCGTCCTTGTCAACTTCAAAAATAATTTTTATGTACCGATGAGGATTTGTTATTCTAATGTGAGCAGATAAGCACATGAAGTGTTTTTTACAACGTTTAAAATGCAAAAATCATTACCGTGAAATTTATGAATATGAAACCGAAATAATAAAATAAAAGTGGTATACGACTTGACTTCGGTGTTTCGTCAATTATGACGAGCAGAAATAGAATTTATGTATGTGTTGTTGTTTTAAAAGTTGATTTCAGATAATCAAATCTGCTATTTTTAAAGAAAGTTATTCCGCTTCAATGTTGACATCATTTTAAAGAAAATTTAAATGACTTCAGGTGGATTGTATACGTATACTGTACACCAGGTTCACAATTAGTGGTATCTCGACATACGAGGGTAATTCGTTCCGTAACCTTGCTCGTATGTCAAAGCAATTTTCCCCATTGAAATTAACTGAAATGTCATTAATCCGTTCCAGTCCCATAGTTGTTTTTGTTAAGTGTTTTTAAATAAGAAAAATGTTTTTACAAGAAGAAACATTTATTTATAAATAACAAAAAATACATACATATTCTGTAAAAACATAAGAAAAAGTGAGGTGCTTACGGAAGCGCTTAATTTTCGTCAGTGGTTTTCGCTTTTTTCGTCACACTTTGCTCATTTTCATCTGCAGCTCGTTTACAGAACTGTCCAAAGAGATTTGTTTCTTCCTCCCTTTCAGAATATTGCGGAAATATGTTAGGCATGTTTCGTTGAACAACTCCGATGCACGACCAGTTGTAACTTTTTCGGGGTGATTTTTATCCACGAACTCTGCAACTTTCTCCCACATTCCCAAGATCTCCTTTATATCTCTTGTAGAGACAACCTCTTCTAACTCTGGCTCCTCTTCAAAACTATTTTTTCGTTGAACCACCGTATGCTGTTGCGAATGTATTTCGTCCAACTCCTCGGTTGTCAGCTCCTGAGACTGTTCCTCGACAAGTTCGTTCACATCTCTCTCATCCACCTCCAAACCCATGGATTTTCCAAGAGAAACAATCTCATCTACCACTGACACTTCGGGTTCCAATTCTTCGCACGCGCTTTCATCTACAGGTACAGTCTCAGGCCACAGCTTTTTCCATGCAGAGGTTAAGGTCCTTGTTGTAACACCTAGCCAGGCCTGATCAATAAATGTTATTATAACAGAATACAAATTTTTGTCGGATTTAATTTACAATGTCTATTTAATTTGTCGGTCCAAGTAATAGTCACGTACAGACTCGTAAAATCTTTATGGCGGGGCCGTAAAGATCTATTACCAGTAGATAAAACTACCTTTTATTTTATAATACAAGTGAGAAGTAGGTAGTCAAAAAGAGGCATGAATTTTAATAAAAAGCAGTTCCTCGTATCTCAAATTTTGCTCTCATCTCAAAGCAAAACATCTCAACGCTCGTTCGGCGGCTCGTATCTCAAAACACTCGTATATTAGGGCGTTCGTATATCGAGGTACCACAAGTGCCTAGACGCAGAATTATTCTGGTACAAACAGTAAACCAACCAATAAACACAACGGGGGTTTAAGCATTGCAGCAACTGACAATAGCGAGCAATTTATTGTGACGATAAATTGCTACGGTTTATTGATTTTTAAGGCATCGTTTAGACATCGCGATAAATTGCAGCAATTTATCGATGTCAATCGAGTTGTTTCAATTCATCGTTTTGTGTAAACGGTACATCGCAGCGATTTATTGGAATTGGATTGGGGTTGGTATCGGATTGCATCAATTTATTGAAACGATCGAGTTGTTTAAGTTTATAATCAATAGCAACAATTTATCGCAGCGTCTAAACAGCTTTAACAAAATAAATAAATCGCAGCAATTTATCGCCACAATAAATTGCTGCGATTTATCGCGGCGTCTAAACGCCACTTAAAGCTTATTTAGACGCTGCGATAATCGAAATATGTAATGCGAGATCTTATAAATTTTAAATAATGTTTTGAAGCTCTTGTGGCATTTTAATATTCTTTACTCTCTTTTATGGGAATTACCCACAATTTTAGTTTAAAATACGTTTATTTTGACGTTTCTATTTCCACGTCGAAAATCATCATCTTGCACAATGGTTGACTTCATATAAAGTTTGTTTTTCTAAGTCCCCGTCTATACAACTGCTACCACAGATTAGTTTATTTGATAACATTCGTTTTTTGATATAGTTTGTCAGCCCTGCAAATCATTTCTAATTTGGCTAATGAACTTTTCCTGTAATTGCAGATTTTGCCTTGATATAATTTTTCCTTTGTTCCGAGCTTTCTTGTATATATTTTTGTTTTTTTTTCGGTCTAATTTTGCAAGTACATACTTGTAACATGTTTATTGTCGTAATCCTTTCCTGCTTCTTATTTTCTTTTTAAAAAGTTTTTCGTGGCTTTGTCTTTCTCACTATGTCACTATGTCCAGAAAAATTTTGTAGTCCATTTTAGAAATAGGTTAATAATAGTTAATAAATAGTTAATCCATTAGGCTACCTAGGCACCTGAAATTTTCAGAATATGTAGCTCAGAACTAGTTAACAATGCAATATTTAACTGTTACTAGATGGATATATCAAGTTTTAAGGGAGCTAGAGCTCTCTAAAGATGACGTCTTGGAATTAGTTTTTCTTAAATATCTCCAGAGCGCTTGTATTAAAAAAAACGAAAACTGGTACGTTTATTTATCTTCCAAAGATAAATCGATTTCCTAAATTGCGACATTCTAGTACCAGTCATATGCGTCCGTTTTGGGTAGGTTAACGGTAATTTTATTTCAAATCTTATTTTGTCTTAATTTTTAAGCATATATGACATTTGATGATTAAATATTATGTTGTTACCCATAACCCCATTAACTAGTCCTTTTTCGACATTAATGTTAGCTAGTAACATTAATCTTGCGCCGACGAATATCTCCAACTCCTTTAGTAATCCACATGTCTTGTTGTCATCTTTGGGTATATATTATGTTCCGTGACCGTGATAATCAGCTTAAAGTTGGCTTTTAACCAAGCGCATGCTTTTGAGTTTTTCCAATATCCAGAAGATTTTGTTCATGTTGAGTTTGAGGAAGACCCGAATGATCAACCAATGAATGATCAATAGTTTCAGCAAACTTGTAGTACAATGAATGTTTTATTTACAAAGAGAGTTGTTCAATAAAATAACTAGCGGTATACAACAGCAGATGACTGACGGTACTAGGCGTATCCGTCTATTTCTTACTGGTGAGGCTGCAACCAGAAAGACGTTTTTCTTTAATGCTGTAAAGGAGCAAGTCAACCGATACTTCGGTAAAAAAGCTGTAAAAGTTTGTGCACAAACTGATTAGTGGGGAGATTAGTGGGTGTAAGAACCATCCACTATATGCTTAAGCTTCCAGTGGAGAAGGATGGAAAAGTTGGCTCAACTCTACCACCGCGCACTGGCAATTAAATACTTGCGAACATTGTGTAAGGAACGGGAAAATATCGAGTTCCTCTTCATTGATGAGATATCAATGATGTCTTACCAAAATGTTGAGTATGATTGAGTCGCGTTGCAGACAATAATTGAAGAATAGTGATAAGATATTTGGTAATTTAAACGTTATTGTTTGTGGAGATTTGTTGCAATTGCCCCCCGTTCCTCTAGGCACTCCAATTTATAAGCAGCCAGATCGCTATTTCCCTGCTGTTCATTTGTGGAGGACATTAAGCATAATATGAGACAACAAAGAGACACAACATTTGCTGATTTGTTGAATGCTTTGCGTGTTTGTGAGCCTAGAGCCCAACACCTTGATCTTTTACTACCTAAGCAACTCACTGATTCTACCGGTGAGTTTGCTATTAACAAGGCCATTCGCATACGTCCAACTCGAAAGCAAGTTGAGGACCATAATAATGCTGTGCTCAATTAGTATCGTACTGCTGGCACTCAAATATTTAAAATTCTGGCTAAGGATATATTGTTGCGTGCACAGAGAAATGTTGACAATGTCAATATTGATGAGATTGTACCCAAAGATGACAACAAGACAGGTGGATCCCTAAAGGAGTTGCGAGATATTCGTCGGCGCAAGAGTAATGTTACGAGCTAACATTAATGTCGAAAAAGGACATTGTTGAGATTGTGGGGTCTCTATATCGCCGTGATCAAATGTATGCGACCGACATACCATCTGTACGTATTGACTTCGATCGAGATGGAATCCGTTTCATTGAATCAAGGATTGTGGAATTTACAGCGCTGCATCGCTACGGAGACATACAGAGAAGACAACTACCGTTAATACTGTGTTTTGCATGCACAGTACATAAAATACAAGGCTATACCGTCGATCATGCTGTTGTCTCTTTCGGTAAAAAGCTCTTTGCCAAGGGACAGGCTTATGTGCACTTAGCAGAGTGCGTTTCTATGAGGGTCTGCGAATTGAAGTACTAGAATGTTCAAGGCTCTTAGGAAAGACGCCCTGTAGTGAAGAAGCTATTGGAGAAATGGAACGAATGCGCAATTGGCAACCGAATGCTTATTAGTTCCAATGCCTATGGAATTCCAAATTAAATTTGAAAACCAAGTAGGCAATAGCCAATAAAATTTTATGAAATTTATTTTGATTATTAAATAATTTGCAATATTTCCCTGAAAGTTGTGTGTTCAACATTTTCTTTGATTTATGAGTTTAAAATCGATTACAAAATTCTTTTATGACATAGAAATTGAAACAACAAAATAGTTTATAATTTTATATTGGGTCCTATAAACAATGAAAACGTTTGATTATAAAAAGTTCTTTTTTATAAAAGTGTAATTATTCTTGCCTAGAGTCTCAGTGGAAATATATTCATAGACGGGTGCTGAAGATACCTTGGACAGCCAGAAAAACAGGTAGTACAATGGTAGTACTAAGGATGGTCAATAAAGATTTCGTATTGTGGGCTTCCCCATCGAATTTATTAAAACAAAAAAGTACTTATATAACAATAAAACACTGAAAACGTTTGTTTTCTATACTTCCACAAAAATTACAACTATGTGACTACAGCTGTTTAGGCAGAGTGCCTTTCTCAAGTGATTTAGATTACTATGGGTTTGCCTTTTTAAAAGTCTTTAACTGAAGAGGTTGAGGAGTGGGGAGCTGTTTGTCTCGAGTTGGTCATTCAGAATTATATCTGTATTTTTCAATTTATTAATTTCCATAGATTCTAATAAAGATAGCTTAAGGCCTTTATTTTGAATATGCAGAATTTGAAACTGTTCATTAAAAGAATGATTATGATCTAGAATCTAGAAGGTGAAGTGCGTATGTATATGTATAAGTGTCTGTTTTTTTTATCGTTTAAAGCCCGTTTGTGTTCTGCTATCCGTTTGTCAAAGGTTTTGCCAGTTTGACCGATGTAAGTTTTCGGACAGTCACCACAAGTTAGTTTATAAACACCACTCTGTAGTTGTTTTCTTTTTCGGCTCTTATTGTTCTTAATATATTTGCTTAAGTTGTTGTTAGTTCTGAAAGCTGGTGTTATTCCTTTCTTTTTTATGTATCTGGCTATTTTTGTTGTTATCTTGCCAGTATATGTGATAGAGCAGAAGGTACTGGGTTCTTTCTGTGGTGGTGGATAGACTAATTTCAGGGCTTTCTTATGGAGTTTTTGGTTTAAAATTTTGTTAATTGTTTGTTCGTTATAGCCATTGTTTACTGCTATTTGTTTTTTTGCTATTTGTGAACAAACAATTAACAACATTTTAAACCACAAACTCCATAAGAAAGCCCTGAAATTAGTCTATCCACCACCACAGAAAGAACCCAGTACCTTCTGCTCTATCACATATACTGGCAAGATAACAACAAAAATAGCCAGATACATAAAAAAGAAAGGAATAACACCAGCTTTCAGAACTAACAACAACTTAAGCAAATATACTAAGAACAATAAGAGCCGAAAGAGAAAACAACTACAAAGTGGTGTTTACAAACTAACTTGTGGTGACTGTCCGAAAACTTACATCGATCAAACTGGCAGAACCTTTGACAAACGGATAGCAGAACATAAACGGGCTTTCAACAATTAAAAAACAGACACTTCTACATACGCACTTCACGTTCTAGATCATAATCATTCTTTTAATGAACAGTTTCAAATTCTGCATATTCAAAATAAAGGCCTTAAGCTATCTTTATTAGAATATATGGAAATTAATAAATTGAAAAATACAGATATAATTCTGAATGACCAACTAGAGACAAACAGCTTCCCAATCCTCAACCTCTTCAGTTAAAGAATTTAAAAAAGGCAAACCCATAGTAATCTAAATCACTTGAGAAAGGCACTCTGCCGAAACAGCTGTAGTCACCTAGGTCTAATAAATTTTGTGGAAGTATAGAAAACAAACGTTTTCAGTGTTTTATTGTTATATAAAATGAACTTCCATCAAGTAACGGTCGAATACATCAATTATAAAAAAGTACTTATTAGAAAAATGAACTTTTGTATGGAGAATAAGTTAACCCAAACTTGCTTGACAATATTTTTTAATTTCCACATACTTTGTATACATGCCTTAATTGAAAATTTGTGTCAGTTGCCAATAATTGTTTATTTATGTTTAATGTGCATACCGTTGTAAACATTTATGATGACATATTAAAAACAGTGTAACAAATGACTTGTTAAAATTATTTTCACTCAAAGTCTTTGTCACCAAGATTTGACTACCTGTTTAAAGTCTGTAACCTTTCATCATACCTTTCTTTACATAAATATTAGCCGATCCCAGTCCTGTGCAATAACAGTTGAAAGTATTACTATATACGTGAATTAAGGATGAATACAATATTAAAAATGAGTTACGTAATAGTAAAACCCACATATCCTGCAAATGATATACAGTTTTGGTAGGTGTCCGCAAATTCGTTTCCCAAGATGCTTCGTCGGTGTATGGGAGGAACCAAAATAGTCATTAAGGTCAACTGGAATTGCCATTTTCTATTGCCAAATATATAATGACTGTATTAATGTATTTGGTAAAGGATATTATTATTCTATCGTATAAATACATCTACTAGATTGTTGAATTTGTGTATCTTCTGTTTATCGCTTTAACTGCTTGACGTATCTATTTTTCTTTTTTCCTTTTGAGGAAAAACATAAATATTACATTTGCCACACTCATATTCTGTTATAGTTGCTTCATTGCTTCTTTTACTATTTTTTTTCAGGTTCTTCGAATTACTGCTTTTTCTGCATAGTTTCAATGTTTTTTTTTTAAATCTTCAACCTCTATTCATTGTTTCAATGTACAAATATAGAACTTCAGCTGCCTTACTAAGCTAAGCTGTAGGTTTGCCCGAGTCGCTTGCTCTCTACATCTTTATTTGTGAGCTTAGAAGAGTATTTCCTTTCTGCGTCCATTTCTGGGCAATCTATTTTTTTCTCGTATCCATTTTTTGGGATGGAATGCTGCCAATACTGTGTCTAGAATCCCCCAGAGTTCGGCAGCTCTTTGGTGTGACACATAAGAAGCACTTTTGGTCATAAGAGAGAAAGAGATGGCTGAAAAGTGCCAAGTCAATGTGTCTTGCATGCCAATTGGTTCCACATCGACGAGGATACTAGTGTTCAATTTTTCACATGGAAAAATATTATATTCTACTGTATTAAATCTATAATCACAATCCTTAGTTTTGCGCAGTAGTATAAGACGCTAATCCGATATAGACAAACCGCTAATCCGCTAAAAACAAACCTTGTACGAGAAGCAACCGCATGTGAAACAGGCATATGTGTTTGATTGAGACACGGGTGAACAGTGACCAAACAGTGACTTATGTAAGATTTTTTATAAACTTACAATTACAATATTGTCTGTACCATCATATTCCCTTTCTAATCTACCTTAAAACAGCATCCTAAAAACATACAGTCGACACAACTCTGAAATTACATTAATCATTTCACATATGTACGTGCCTCGATTGTAAACTATAACATAACAAACTTTTTTTTAATAACTTGAATTGGCGTTGAAACGAATCAACAGAATTTCATGTTTGCTAAAAGGGTTAAACAAATTCCATACTTTTTATCTCGTTCAGTTCATTAAATAGGCAATCGATTTGTCTACTTCTAAACCCATTTTAATTCTCTTCGAATTTCAAATTCGTGTGTATGTGAGATTGTAATGAAATTCGTTCCTGAATTCTAAAAATACCTCCATTTCGTGTGTTTCCAGCATAATCAACCTATCTATTTGTCTATAAAATCGATTTTATAAAAATAATATCGAATTACTGAGTCTAATGGACTATGGAACGTTATAATTAAAGAATTCATGTGTTACCGGTAATAGCTATGCTATGAGCAGTATATAATACAATGTGTGTGGAAAATATGTAAGTATAGAAATTATAAATTATGGATCACATATTAGCACAGGTCAACAACATCATTATTTTTAAAATCTACAATAAATCTAAATATTATTAATAATTTTATTTTATTTCTTAGCAGTGCGTGCTGGAACTTTTCAAGCGGCCCGGTGATTTTATAGAAAAGCGGCCTTCCATTCTCATTTTACCTTCTATGATCAGGATGTTTTATTCGTTATTTATAAAATAAAAAAAAAAACAAAAATATAAAATATTTTTAAATCAAACATAAAACTTTGAATTCAATGATTTTTTTTAAATTTGCTATATTTTTTTTATTTAAGAATAAACAATCTTACAAATAATAAATGACATGTATGATAATATTGTATTCAGTAAAACAGAAATCATAATTTCCTGAATAAATATAATATGAATTTTATGTAATTAAGATAAAAGCACAGTGGCGTGCGGTGGCGTGCGGTGACTTTTTCTAAAGGGGAAGCGATTCAATAAGGATATAAAAATATTTTCTTAAGGGTCGAGGGTCGAGCCACTTCCCACCTGATAACTCTGATGCGCTATAGGGGCTCTCTATCAGCAAAGTGCTTATGTGAGACATCCTGGGTACAAGGAGTCACACACTAAATCCTACCCCGATCAGTGCGTGAGGCACTCTATTGCCGCTATTTCTAGTGACTATAGTGACCTATCATTGATCTGTATTGCTTGCTCGGGCCTTAAGTCCTCGCTCCGGGCTTCGTTTCCTAAAGAAGAGATCTATTTAAATGTTTTTTTTTTTAATTCCGAGGCATTTTCCACAACACACAACTTTCAACAATATGACACTTATTTATACTTGAGCTCTATTCTCCTATCAACTTCTGATAATTGTTGAATTCGGTCTTTTTCAATTGACTTGTAAAGTCTGTCTTCGCTTGTTGAATTTCTTGTAAAACTTTTAATGCATTTTAATACTGAAAAACTTCGTTCAACTGATGCACTTGTGACTGGCATAGTTTGTAGTAATTCACACAACTTGGACACTTCACACAGGGACATTTTTAAACCAGTAGTTATAAGAAATACCCAGATTTCTGAGTATATCTTTATCACTAATGTGAGTTGTTTCATAAACAACACTTAACTTATAAAGCAAAGCTGGCATATCAAAATATTTTCATCATTTAATCGTAGTGAAATAAATTCCTCTGTGGGAAATTTTGATGAATTATAATTAGAAATATTAAATAAGAATATATTATATAATTCTACAAATTTTAATTCGTTAAAATTTTGAAAGCGAAAATTCATATCATTTTTTGTAGAATGTTTTGTAAAAGGTCTTTCTGTTGTCGACATTACCAATCTTCATTCTTTTTCTTTCATGTTCAAACCCCATATTTTCAGTTTTATCCCAAATATTTTTAAACTGCTCTCGTTTTTTAATTATCGTATTAATAAAGTCATCAATTTGTCTTATACAAAATGCAATGTCAATTGACTTCATCTGTAAAATGTCAAATAAAAGATCAGTAAAAGGAAAAATCTCTGCAAAAAATTTAAATCGAAATATTCTTTAAGCGAATGTATGTACCAGCACCCCTTAGAACAAATGTTTTTTGAACAAATAAACATTACTTTTCACTTAAATTCAATGTTCAAGCTGCCACCCATCTGCCTCTTGGCAGTTTGAACATTGAATTTAAACAAAAATCAATGTTTATTTGTGCAATAAACTTTTATTTCTGTTTTCTAACAGCAGTACAATGTATTTTAAATTAAATACATTACATACATTCTTTTTTTGTGTCAATTAATTTAATTCAAAAAATTTTTTTTGGACATCCTGTCTAAATAATTATCATAATGTTTATATTAATGAATAGAGAATTGAATTACCTTTCAAATGAGCTAGCACACGACCCCTATTCTCATTTAAAAAAATAGTCGATTACGTCATCACGCCCAGATGGATGACACTAGTATGTTATATATATATGTCAAAAAATCATATTTTAAAAATCGAATAACTTTTGTATTTTACATTTTTTTCTAATTCTGTAAATAAAGCAGTTAACAGGGTGGTCAAAATATAGTGAATAACCCTGTACATAATATGTACTACACGGAGGTGAAGTTTTCACGATATCAACAACATTGTCATTTGTTACTTCATGTTCGTTATTACTTAGATTAATAATATGTATTGTAATAAATCGAGCGATTCGACTACAGTAGAGCGTCGATTATCCGAACTAATTGGGGGATATGGGTGTTCGGAAAACCGATTTGTTCGGATAATCGAACTATATTGAGATTGTCATACATATTTATCCACAAGTGAATAAAAACCATATTTATACAGAGTGTCCCGAAAAGATTGGTCATAAATTATACCACAGATTCTGGGGTCAAAAATAGGTTGATTGAACCTCACTTACCTATATACAATAGTGCACACAAAAAAAGTTACAGCCCTTTGAAGTTACAAAATGAAAATCGATTTTTTTTCATATATCGAAAACTCCTAGAGGTTTTTTATTGAAACTGGACATGAGGAATTTTTATCGCAGCAACATCTTAAAAAAAAATTATAGTGAAATTTGTGCACCCCATAAAAATTTTATGGGGGTTTTGTTCCCTTAAACCCCCCAAACTTTTATGTACGTTCCAATTAAATTATTATTGTGGCACCATTAGTTAAACACAATATTTTTAAAACTTTTTTGCCTCTTAGTACTTTTTTGATAAGCCAGTGTTTATCGAGATATTTTGAATATTTGTCGAATCCACCACATATTTGTATATGGTTAAGTATGATTATAGACACCTGTTAATAATCTGAAAATTTATTTATAACTTAAATTTTTTGGTATATTTTGAAAAAGTAGCCACATCTCGATAAAAGTTGACTTATCAAAAAAAGACTAAGAGGCAAAAAAGTTTTAAAAACACTGTGTTTAACTAATGGTACCACAATATTAGCTTCATTGGGACGTACACAAACATTTGGGGGGTTTAAAGGAACAAAACCCCCATAAATTTTTTATGTAAATATAGTAAAAAAGAAGCCGCATCTCGATAAAAACTGGCTTATCGAAAAAATATTAAGAGGCAAAAAAGTTTTATAAACGTTGTGTTCAACTAATGGTACCACAATAATGAATTAATTGAAACGTACACAAAAGTTTGGGGGGGTTTAAGGGAACAAAAGCCCCATAAATTTTTTATGGGGTGGACAAATTTCACTCTAATTTTCTTTTAAGGTGGTCCTGCCATAAGAATGATACATGCCCGTTTTCAATAAAAAATCTCTGAGAGTTTTCGATATATTGAAAAAAATTGATTTTCATTTTGTAACTTCAAAGGGCTGTAACTTTTTTTATGAGCACATTTGTACTAAGGTAGGTTAGGTTCAACCGAACTATTTTAGACCCCAGAATGTGTGGTATAATTTATGACCATTCTTTTCGGGACACCCTGTATAACTGTATATTTGTTTATGCCTTGATAATGACAAATAACAATTAAACAAAAAAGTGCAGTCTTTGCAACAACATATTTTTGGATACACAATTGAAGAAAATTGAAGATATTTTAAGCGTTAATTACTAACGCTTGCTCAGTACTCGAGGCTGGGGCGCGGGAGTCGGAAGTTCGGATAACCGGTTGTTCGGTTGATCGACGTTCGGATAATCGACGCTCTACTGTATTTATATACGACTTTATTAATTATTTATTTATACAAGTTTTCTTTTACAAATTCTAACTAAAACTAAACTTATTTACAAAATCCGTTCCTATTTATAGCCCAGCCGTTATTCTGGAACAATCCACGCTCATCTCTAGCTATCAGCTCGTCACGCCTACTTGAGGTACGTTCTCGAACACTCTACCCCTCCGCCGCCGCCTCTAACATTCGATAGCGTCATTCTTACACGTCTCGAGTTGTGTACCGTTATACGGGGGTCGGTCAAGAGTTCTCTTTCGTTACAGTATCATCCTTCATATTTTCTGTAGACTGAATATATTCATCATTAACTTGATTTTCTATAATTTCAGTATTTTGCAAAATCCTATTTTTAATACAATCCATTTATCAGCAAAATACACGAGTTTTAGCTAAATGCAGTCGTAGATATGGTAGGATAAAAATTTCTTAATTTTTCAGTAAACTATTTAAATGCCGTTAAAGGTATACCATTTTTTATTGTATCAAAATTTCTAGGATGTAGAGTGCTTATATCATCATAAAACGATTTGTCTTGATCGAATCGTTTTTCGATACTTACAATAATTCGGTCAAAAATGTGCAAAACATATTTCCATTTTGTTATTCTGCAGAGTACATACCTACATGTTTGAAGGAAACTGGAAAACCATAAATATACTTGTATGTATGAAAATATTTTTTATGAAAAGAACCTATTTGACCGGCCTCAAGAGGCCGCGGCTTCTCGGTGATTGCACCGATTCATTTATATGGCCAGCACGCCACTCTTAGTTATTCACTTAATAAATTTAATCCGTTCTGGTTCCGAGGCAGTTTCGGTTCTGTGAGCCAAAATATTATGTCTTCCTCCAGGCAGGGGGCTAACCTAACCTGGAGGCCCCTCGTCTTTTATTCGAGCTTGGGACCGGCAACATGACACTGAGCTATAGAAGAAGAAGAAGAAGATAGAAGAAGATAAGTCGATAGAATATAACAAACCCGCATACATTTGATTCGTAGACCTAACAAAAGTACTTGACAGACTCAGATTTAGCGATATATTACAGAAAATGAAGCAAAAAGGATACCGGCAAGCATTGTAAGAATTAAAACAAAAGACACCACTACGGCAAACATAACAACACCAGGGGGAATCAGGCAGGGAGAGAGCCTCAGCCCATTTCTATTAAATATGCCGATAGATGAAATAATAGAAGATGTGGAATCGCTACAAATAGGATACAGACTTGGTCACAGTAGAATCAGTATAGTGTGCTATGCGGATGATGCAGCCCTGATTGCAGAGGATGAGGATGACCTAAGAAGACAACTTTATCCATTCTATCAAACATGTCGACGATTGAACATGAACATATCCACGCAGAAAACAAAATGCATTACCATTGCGAAAGATCCAATTAGATGCAAGCTCGTGCGTAGAGGAGAAACCCGTACAACAGCTAAACCAGTTCAAATATCTAGGTGTAGAGTTATCAAGTTAACATGACCTAGCCAGAGACCTGAGAGACAAATAAACAAGGCCGCAGTCATGTCCGGATGTTTGAGAGATGTGGTCAGGAATAACCCATAATATGGAGAGGAAAGTTGGAATTTATAAAACTTGCATCAGATCTGTTATGACCTATGGTACTGAATCAAGAGAAGACACCAATAAAACGAAAAGCGAAATACACTAAGAAACCTACGAACAGCCGAAATGAAGACACTAAGAGCAATTGCAGGGAAGACAAGAAGGGATAGAATACGAAGCAACATCATCAGGGAACAATGTGGAGTGCAAGATGTAGTAAGATGGTGTAGGCAAAGACGAAGAGAATGTTTCAGTCGTGTAAAAAGAATGGAGGAGCACAGACTACCAAGAATTGCGCTAGAAGGAAAACCAGCTAGAAGGAGACCACCAAAAAGATGGAGAGATAGCTGGCAGTCTACTTCTCAAGAAATGTCGGAATTAACAGATCGACAAATCTACAATAAGTATAGGAAGAAAGAAGTTATTCACTTATTACTATTTGGAAATAAACTCTTTGGTGGCGATAGAATTATTATTCCAACGCTTTCCCAATTTTTCGATATCGTTCTTGTAAAACGATTTATCTTTGTTTTCAAAATACTTCCACATCGGAGCGATATATATTGTCATGGAGCACTTTGTTTAGATCGGAAAAAATATGGTAGTCACTGGGAACCAGATCTGGACTATACCATGGGCGTGGAAGTAGTTCAAAGCCCAATTCTTCAATTTTTACCATGGCTTTCATCCACTTTTTGACACAGCGCATTACATTGTCTTGGTGAAACAACTATGTTTTCATGATTTCTTCAAAGCCTCTTCTAGGCCTCTTCTTTCAAATGCTCCAATAAATCATTTTAGGAGTCGCTGTTGACTGTTTCTCCATGTTTCAAATAGTCAATGAAAATAATTACTTGTGGGCCCCAAAATACAAAGACCATAACCTTTCCGGCGCGGCGGTTTATTGCATCTTTCGCTTTGGACAGTCTTTTCCAGGTGCTGTCCACTCATTTGACTGCTGATTTGACTCCGGAGTGAAGTGATGGATCCATGTTTCTTCCAATTGTGACATACCCACGCAAAAACTCATCAATTCGTTGTTACTTTTGCTTAAATGAGAGAAAAACCCGACACCAATTTAGAAAACAGCTTTCTCATACCCAAATGTTTGGGTATAATAGTGAAAACGCTATCCTTTGATAACTTTAAGAGTTAGAGTATCAGCTATCTAGTGCAACTGCCTCATGTAGCCTTCCAGATCACTCATCATTATTGGTGTCGGTACGACCGTGTTTGGATTGAGCAAACCATCGTTCAATGATGTAATCGATGGAGGAGAGGCCTGGTAACACTTTTTTGGGCCATTGCTCAGTTTGGACGGTATTGTTTCCATCAAATAACAGTGATAATGCAACGTATGGAACCATTGTGTATACAATCACAAAAGTATCGTCACTTCAAGCACTGTAACTCTGTAAATAATAATCCGAGTGACATGAAATTTTGACAGTATGCTTTTGAAAGTTAACACTACCAAAATGTTATAGGATAATTCATTACAATCCCATCTCATTGTCAGGCCCGTCACTCATTGACCGACTTATGGATACTCCTGGAAATTATATACATATATCAAAACCAGATGAAATGGGTACGAACCACGTAGAAGAGAATGAAATAGAAGCTCCAACTATAGAGGAAGTTCTCGAAGCTATTAGGCAGGCCGCACATCAAAGAAACATGAAACGTAAATTACGTTTCATGGAAATAAAACACTGCTAAACAAATATACGTCCGGCCATTTATGAAACTCTCCGAAAATAAAAACGTGTCATGAGCATGAATCACACTCGTTTCATTGGTAGGCGGACTTTGAGATCTGTTTAGCAGTGTTTTATTTTCATGAAACATGTTTCACGTTTCATGAAACGAGGAAGTGGCTCAAGCGCTTCAAAAAATAAAGAAAGGAAAAGCGGTAGGACCAGATGATATTCCTGGGGAAGTATGGAGAGCATTGGGAGAGACAGGAACAAGGTGGCTAGCAGGTCTATTTAATAGAATTATGGAAGTTGGATAAATGCCAGACGAATGGAGAAACAGTATACTGGTACCTGTTTACAAAAACAAGGGAGATATACAACAATGTACAAACTACAGGGCTATAAAACTGCTTAGCCACACCATGAAAATATGGGAAAGAGTAATTGATAGACGGATACGTGAAGAGACCGAAATATCCGAGAATCAGTTTGGCTTTATGCAGGGCAGATCAACAACAGATGCAATTTTCATTATAAGGCAGTTGATGGAAAATACAGGAGTAAAGAAACAAACGCTCATATGGTATTCATTGATCTTGAGAAAGCATATGATAGAGTTCCTCGAGAGATTCTGTGGTGGGCACTCAATAAGAAAGGAGTCCCTGGTGAATATGTAAAGATTGTGAGGGATATGTATGAGGGAGTAACGACTAGTGTTAGGACAGGTGTGGGAGAGACTGATAAATTTCATGTGAAAGTAGGATTGCACCAGGGCTCGGTGCTTAGTCCGTATTTATTCTCATTAGTTTTGGATCAGATAACAGCGAAACTACAAGGTAACATTCCATGGTGGTTAATGTATGCTGATGATGTGGTGTTAGTAGGAAATAGTGAAAGAGACTTAGAACAAAAACTGGAACAGTGGAGACAAGCTCTGGAGGAAAAAGGTTTAAAACTTAGTAGGACAAAGACAGAGTATTTGCAATGTTCATTTAAAGATGGAGTTACTACAAATAACATGGTATCTTTGGATGGTGAACTGATTGTAAAAAGCAATAGTTTTAAGTACCTGGGATTGGTATTACAGAGTAATGGAGAAATAGATGGAGATGCATGCAGTAAAATTAGGGCTGGATGGATGAAGTGGAAGGAAGCGAGTGGTATGCTGTGTGACAGGAAAATTCCAATGAAGTTGAAGGGAAAATTCTATAAAACAGCCATAAGACCGGCTATGATGTACGCAACTGAATGTTGGGCAGTGAAAAAGAAACAGGAACAACGAATGCATGTGGCGGAAATGAGAATGCTTAGATGGATGAGTGGAATGACAAAAAAGGATAAAATTAAAAATGAGTATATTAGGGGAAGTCTAGGTGTGGCACCAATTGATGCCAAAATGAGAGAGCATAGGTTGAGATGGTTTGGTCATGTTCAACGTCGAGACTCTAATCACCCAATACGAAGAATTGCTGAAGTGCAGATTCCTGGAAGGAGTAGGAGAGGAAGACCAAAGAAGACGTGGGGCCCCCACGGTGGGGGGAGACGATTAGGCAGGACATGCTGGTAAAGGGGATTAATATTGATATGACTCAAGATAGAATTGTATGGAGAAATGCAATTAGGGAAACCGACTCCGCATAGGGATAAGGCAAAGAGAATGATGAAACATGTTTCACGTTTAATGTTTCATGTTTTTCGTTTCATGTTTCTTTGGTGTGCGGCTTGACTTAAGGCCCAGAAAAACAATAAAGCCACAGGAGTTGACGAAATAATAGCAGAAATGTATAAGGTAGGTGGCGACCACCTAGCAAGTCACACCCACGCGCTCATCAAAGACATATGGCAAGAAGATAAAATACCTGACGACTGGAAGAAAAGTATAGTATGCCCGATCTATAAAAAAGGAAACAAACTCCAGTGCAAAAACTACCGTGGAATTTCTCTACTATGTAAAGCATATAAAGTCCTTACGTATATTATAAACCAGCGGCTCCAACCAATAGCAGAAAATATTATTGGAGAGTATCAGACGGGCTTCCGACGGAAAAGATCGACACTGGATCAAATATTTACAGTCAAGCAGATCTTGAGAGCAAATCATGGAAACACGACATTGATGTTCACAACGTGTTTGTAGACTTCAAACAGGCATACGACTCAGTCAAAAGGAACAAACTATGCTATATTTCTATATTATATTGGCTGAACTCTGGCAATACCACACAAGCTAATTAGACTCATTAAAGCCACAACGGATGAAACTGAGGCATGTGTACGAATACAAAACCACCGGATAGACCTTTTCAAAATTTCGCAGGGACTGAAGCAGGGAGATGGGCTGGCCCCAACATTGTTTAACCTGGCACTGGAGTATGCGGTTAGGCAAATGCAAACTGGACGAGGAAACCTACTGACCAACCGAACGGTTCAACTGGCCGATTATGCCGATGATATTAATATTACGAGTAGAACATCAACAGGAGCACAGGAAACATACGCAGAGTTAAAAACGCAAACAAAAAGGCTAGGTCTGGAAATTAACACAAATTTATGATACCGACGAGAAGAAATATAGTCCCACAAAACATTATACATGAAAAGGACAATGAAACGGTTGGAAAGTTTACATACCTGGGAGTAGAAATATATGCCCGAATATGCCGACAGATCAGAAATATGTGAAATGGAGAAATACATAAGAGAATAACGCAGGCAAACAGATCTTATTTTGCCCTCTCTCATATATTTCGGTCTAAAAGTGTCCACCGAAATACAAAGATGAGAATCTATAAAACCTTAATTCGACCAATAGTGAAGCATGGGTGAAGACCTATGGCAGTGAACCATGGGTCCTGAAAGAAACATCCAAAAACAAACTCGACACATTCGAAAGGAAAGTACTGAGGAGAATACTAGGCGAGGGAAAACGGAATCTTCGGAGTCGATACAACAACAAGCTTTATCAACTTTATAAGGAAACACCCCTGTCAGACTTCATTAGAATACAAAGATTGCAATGGGCCGGACATGTGATAAGAATGGGAGAGGATAGGCTACCAAAAAGAGCACTGAACGCTAGAATGCAGGGAAAGAGACCGATTGGAAAGCCAAGAAAGCGCTGGGAAGACATAGTAAACAGCGACGCACAAGCCCTTTTAGGAGTCCGTGTATGGAGAAGAGGCCACAGACAAACAAAGGTGGAAGAAAGAAATTAATAAAGGAGGCCAAGGCTCAATTTGGGCTGTAGTGCCGTAGAAGAAGAAGAAGAAAAAGAATCAAAACCAGAAGTGCTATGTTAATATTATTTGAGTATTTAAAAGTAAAATATTTTTAAAACGACTTTTTTATACTTTTTTGTATTTACACTTTACACACCAAAAAGTATAATCATTAAGTAATTGTTTATCGTTCGTAAACATTGTAGCAATCGAATTTTTTTAAAATAAAACACAATAATTATGAGTGCCACGAACCTATGTACATGCATTATTAAAATAAAAACTGATAAGATAAATTTTTATCACTGGTTTGCCACTAGCTACATAATTTTAGATTTTCAAACCGTACTACTGATGTTTTTCGAAGAATTTGAATGTCGTGTTGGCAAATCATTAATAATTATCGAAAAAGAAGAAAAGCGATATTTTTCCATATTGAGGTTTGGTGTATTTGTATCAGAGGCTTTTATTAAAAATGTTAACTTTGTTCAAGAAGCAAGGAAATACATCTTTTGTGATATAACGTATATGTGTGACTAAATAATTAAAAAACTTTGCTCAAAATTATCATAGAACAACTTTTTTAATTCGTATAAAAGTGACGGTTTTTTGGATACGATTAAAAAATAACAGTATAAATATTTCAATTTTTCGTATATAAATTGTGAAAAATACTGCATCTGAACAAGATTTTTTCTGGAGTTTAAAACATAATTCTCAAATAAAGACTAATTAGAGTCAATCGAGGGGAACCCTATACAGCGGAAGTGGGGCTAAGATAGGAGGAACCTTCATTATTTTCTGACTAATGTTACAGCAATAAACATATCGAAAAAGTTTTAAATTAATTTATGGACCGATCCAAAATTTTTTAAGTAATGTAAGACCCTACTTTGGACACAATATCAAAGGCGTAGGTAGATCTTCAGAAATAATTAATAACAATTAATTTTACGATTTGCAGAGAAACAGACATTTTGAAACAGGGCCTGTTTCCTGCTGTCTCACACAACGAGCCCATTAACCATGTTTAACTCTCCGTTAGTCGCGCGGTCTACAATCGTAGACCACTCTCCTTTAAGTGGTCGCTAATTGCAGAAAACTGTACATACGGCCCCATCCCGCTTAGTAGCTGTCACTAATACTTCCAACTTACTCTTCAGTTTGCTAAACGTCGCCGATATGTTTGCATTATTTTTTTACCATTATTCAAAGAGCACTGGTCTACAACCGTAGACCGCGCGACTAAGCGCGTTCCAGTTTTTAGTTGTATATATAAAGCTAATATGTAGTGTATATAAAGCTAAAACATAAATGAAAAAGTTTCAAGAAGCGACTTCATTGAAAACTTAGCATGGGAACTAATCAAACCGCAAATTGAATATGGATCAAGTATACTTTCCCTGCTAAGAGAACTTAGACGACGAGCTCGCGTACTGCTCGGAGTTCAAGAAGTCGTACCCCCTCCCCCTAATATTCCAACAAATTACGTGGGACGATGTTGTATTTGTGCACGAATTTGCAATATGTCAACAAGAAGGGCATACCAAAGATGTGACAAAAGACACCGCACACATCTTATGGAAAATATAATGTCACTCAAATTCAATAAAATTTACATGAATAGATTCGTTTTAAATTAACGGTCAATTCTTATCATTGCGCCAACTCTGAATTTTCAATAATAAGCGCAGAAATTGATATAAATAAATCTGAAATCAAATGGGTACGTACATAAGTTAGAGAGAGAAAAAATATTTTAAAATACCCAAATTATGGGTACTCCATAAATCTTCTCGGCTATTAAGCATCTTATTATAATAGTTTAACTAATCCGCTTAGGCCCAGCGGGGTTTAAGCTGTTTTGAATAGCACCCAGAGCAATAGTGATTGTAACTGACACTTTTATTAACTCCAAAAATGTGATTTCGATAAATTTTAATTGCAATTTGCGCCGTAATTAATCATAATTAAGAGTTGGCGCAATGATAAGAATTGACCGTTAATTTAAAACGAATCTATTCGTATAAATTTTACTGAATTTGAGTGACATTATATTTTCCATAAGATGTGTGCGGTGTCCTTTGCATGCAAGGATCATCTCAGGGATATTTGCACTGAATGTTTGACGGACTAAAATTGTCCCACTTTTACCATTTAATAGTTTTGTTCTTTTTTTAGTTTTTAATTCTATTTTTTATTATTAATCCCTATTGGTCATTCTAGAAGTTCAAAAGATAAAAAATATTTGTGTTTTTTACTAAATTGAGCTTATTTTTGTGACCATTTTCATTTACTTGCGAATAAAGACCCAAAAAATCATGGCCTCGTTTTTAATTTTACCACTGTCAAAATGAGAAAAGCCAAGGAACAAAACATATCTAATATCAAAGTACGGACATAAATAAATATGTTATTAACCATTAATTCGTTAATTTTGTCAAAATCTGGTATTATACGACAAAAAACTATTGGTCTACAGTTGTAGACCGCACGACAAGCTCGTCAGCAATAACCGCGCGCCTAACGTAGGGTTAAAGCAAAGATAAGACACCATTGTAATAATTTTTAATCTTTAAACATCGACTTAGTGTCGCCTTTAATTAAGCCCTAATGGCTCAAATGTTGTAATTAAAAGGTCATGTGACCACATTCTGTGGCTAGTTTAAACTACTTGGATCTGAAATTTAACCTGATGATGGTCTGATAAGATCGAAAACGTTTGTGATGTACTCCGATTTCAACTTGGATATTTAAAAAAAAAATAGTATCTCTCTGGAGAGAGATACAACTTGCTCCAATTGATTATGCAAGGAAGTACAGTAAAACCTCGATATAACGGACTAAATGGGGGGACGGGGTGTCCGTTAATGCCGAAAGTCCGTTATATAAAAATAGGTTTAAAATAAATCAAAATTACCTTTTTTAAGTTGTAAACAAGCAACTTTTGAAGTTTGCTGTTTTTTTATAATTAGAAATGTGTCTGCACAATGCTATAATGAAAATGTTCTTGACATTCGTTGTAAAATACAGAGACGTTTCTAATTTTTTTCAAATTTGACCGGATTTTTTTGTCCGTTATATCCGAAGTCCGTTAAATAGAGGTCCGTTATATCGAGGTTTTACTGTATTCAAGGAAAAAATCATAGGGAGACGCAGAATATCGTGGCGGCGCAACCTGAGAGAATGATACGGATGAACATGAAATGAACTTTTCAAAGAAGCCGTCTCTTGTAACGTTGCAAACGTCATATCTTTGATATTTTATTTTTAAATAATTATTTTACTTTATTTTCTTTAATATATCATTAATAATTTTCTTCTATTTGTTTTACCTGTTTTCTTCGTTAAAAACTCGTTGGCGCCCTCTTTTCTTATCCTCTATTTCCTATCTCTCTTTTCACCTAAAATCTAAATCATCATACGGAACGTATTTCATATATTATATTCTTACTCTGTAGATATCTGTATTTTAATACGGAACATGCCTGCCACCTCCTACGTCCTACTGTCATGATAGTGACACTTCGTCTCTCAATTCTCAAAATGGTGGTGGTAAACTCATAAAAGTCAAGGGAGCTTGGAAATAAATCATTTTTATTCAATATACGACCTTTCTCTTGGGGTAAGAATACTAAAAATTCTAATTATTACAATTATTATATTCCTCATTATATTCCTACATGCATACCTAGCTTTTTCTAATCATGTTTACGTATCTAACCTAACCGCCCGCCCATCTAAAAGCATATGTTTTGATATTTTAGTTTTAAATATATCTTTTTAATTTACATATATGCACGTTTAGTAATCAAATTTTAACTAGTGATTTTCAATCTTAATTCCATTTAATTTATTCTTGTCATCTGCTACTCTTTTTGATTATTTCTTAAAAGAATGGCAGACTTTGGCACATTTGGTTTAACTTCTTGATTGTCACTTGTACTCATTATTCTTCTAGTTTTTAGGATAAAAGATCACCGTTCTCCCTCTGGGAGTTTCAACAACCCTCAATCGCCGGCGATAGAACAACGAGGACAAAATCATCTAGACTGCAAAAATGAACTTCATCTATAATATAAAAAAAAATATAAAAACAAAATTTTTAAGAAACGCTTTTCTTTAGTTACGAGTGACTAAAATTAAAAATATTATAAAAAAAATCAACTAAAAAGCAAAAAATAAAAAAATTTAAAAAATCTAACACATTCGTCAAAAAGCGTGGCGCGTCTTCATCGAATTAAATGGTTTTCGCCCCACGCTTTTCTGTAACGAATGTGTTAGATTTTTTCAATTTTTTTTATTTCTTGCTTTTTAGTTGATTTTTTTTATAATATTTTTAATTTTAGTCACTCGTAACTAATAAAAAGCGTTTCTTAAAAATTTTTTTTTCATATTTTTTATTTTTTACTTTTTAGTCTTACACTTTTCAAACATTAAAATATATCATCATGTTTATTAACATATGTATAAAACATATGATGTACTAACATGAAAAGTAGTCGGAATCGGCAAAAAAATTGAAACTTTATTGTTTATTTATTATATATAGTTCATATAATTAGCTACAATCTGTAAAAGTTTCAAGTTTTTACATTGTAAAAAACAAGAGAATTTAAGCATTTTCCATTAAAATCGTTTTTTATTATTTAAACAATTAATAAATATAAAAAATTTTTTTATTGACTATTCGTGTATTGTTCCCACGAATGCATATTATGTCTGCAAATTTTCATTCATTTGCATTGGGGAAAAGGCAGTCAAATTAACGTCTAAAGATTTGACGCAAACTATTGAACTAAATAAAAGCGTTTAATAAACGAAAAGATTCCTCTCATTGGCTGTATACCATAATAAAAAATTTACTAAGGAAGTAAAACCTCACTTATAGGTAAAGGGTATATAAATTTATTAAAATTTTTTATCTAAAATGATCCAAATTGGATTGAAGTGGGTACATCTATGGTACAAAAATCACACAAACGTTTTCGGACCAATCGGTCCATCATCAGGTAGAAAACCTAAAATAAGCAAACCACTGTAAAAGAGGCCAAGATGAAATTTTTGACTGTTTGAAAGTTATGAAAATTAAAACATGTGGTTACTTACTTTAGATCCAAAGTAGTTGGAACTAGCTACATAGTTAGGTCAAAAGACCTTAAAATTACAATAATCAGGCCATTTCGGCTACAACAATGTCGACAATAAGTCGATGTTTGAAGAATTTATAAATGTAGTGGTACTATAATGTGGTCTTCATCTTGGCTTCAAACTGACAGACTGAAATATGACATTGAACAATATTTGTCAATGTCATGGTCAATATTTGTTCAATGTCATATTTCGGTCTGTCAGTTTGAAGCCAAGATGAAGACCACATTATAGTACCACTACATTTATAAATTCTTCAAACATCGACTTATTGTCGACACTGTTGTAGCTGAAATGGCCTGATTATTGTAATTTTAAGGTCTTTTGACCTAACTACTTTGGATCTAAAGTAACTAACCACATGTTTTAATTTTCCTAACTTTCAAACAGTCAAAAATTTCATCTTGGCCTCTTTTACAGTGGTTTGTTTATTTTAGAGTTTCTACCTGATGATGGACTGATTGGTCCGAAAACGTTTGTGTGATTTTTGTACCATAGATGTACCCACTTCAATCCAATTTGGATAATTTTAGATAAAAATTTTAATAAATTTATATACCATTTACCTACAAGTGAGGTTTTACTTCCTTAGTAAGTGAACTTCATCTAGACTGCAACCAACCAACACCTGTAGGCCTGGTGGCCCTGAACACCTACAACCCCAGAGCCCGTTGCAGAACTAACAGCAGTACCATTCAACATCAAGAAGTTACCAGCGAACCAGATACCAAAAGCCATAAGTATTATCCAGAATTGTTAGCTTTTGGCAAAAATTTTAATATATTTGTTAATGCATATAATAAGTCACATTTTTTATTATATCTTTATTCCACAACAAACATGATTGGTTAAAAATTCTGTTTTGTTTGCTTCCATTCCGAATCTTCATAGTTCATATCTAAGATTAGGGCAAGACGAACACATACCTAGAGATAATGAGCTAAGCTTAGGATGAACGATAGCTATCTTAGTTGGTTGAAATACTATTTTCAATTAGCTGAGGTAGTCTATTGTCTTTTCGTTTCACTCTAAAGTCCGAATATGATTGCCGTCCTCCGTCGCGGAGATGGCACTTAAAGAAGAAGTTACGATAGTACTAGTATTAAAGACGCACACGGGTTGGTATCCGTCTTTCAAAGGAAGTTTGTTAAAGTTTGCCGTCCTCCGTCGCGGAGATGGCACTTAAAGAAGAAGTTACGATAGTACTAGTATTAAAGACGCACACGGGTTGGTATCCGTCTTTCAAAGGAAGTTTATTAAAGTTTCAGAACTTCAATGCTACCTGCAAGTTCCCAGATAAGCTGTTCAAACTCCAAGATGCATCAAGTTACCTTTGCTATCTGGTATATGAGGTGTCAGCTCTTTTTATTACATTTCTCCATAACTTTCTATCTTGGGTCATACCTTTACCAATATGAACTGCCTAAGTGTCTCTCCCAGGTCTCCTTTGGTCTTCCTCTTCTACTCCTTCCAGGAACCCGCAGGTCAGCAATGCTTCGTATTCGGTGATGAACATCACGACGCTGCACATGCCCGAACCATCTTAACCTTATCTGTTTTGTCCTACTAACTTTTAAACCTTTTCCTCAAGAGCTTGTTTCCAGTGTTCCAGTTTTTGGTCTAAATCTCTTTCAGTATCTCCTGCTAACGCTACATCATTTACATTCATTAAGCATCAGGGACTGTTATCCTATAGTCTAGTTATTTAATCCAAGAGTAGTGAGAATAAATAAGGACTAATCACCGAGCCCTGATGCAATCCTACGTTCATATGAAATTATCAGTCTCTCCCTTACTTGTTCTCACACTAGTAATAATTACTCCCTCATACATGACTCTCACAATATTCACATATCCACCGGAAACTCCTTTCTTATTGAGTTCCCTACCAGTGGCGCACCCAGGGGGGGTTTTGGAGGTTAAAACCCCTCCCGGAGCATATAGAAATATAAATAAAGAATAGTAGGTAGGAAAATGTAACTTGTTTTTCACAAACAATATAAAAAAATTTAAATTTCAGTGCCCAAGCCAACCCCCTCTCAGACCAGAGGAAAATTCTAGGTGCGCCACTACCCCCTACCACAGAATCTCTCGAGAAACTCTCTCATATGTTTTCTCAAGATCAGTGAATACCATATGAGTGTTAGTTTCTTTATTCCTGGATTTTTCCATCAGCCGCCTTATAATGAAAATTGCATCTGTTGTTGATCTGCCTTGTATAAAACCTAACCGATTATCGGATATTTTGATTTTTCACGTATCTGTCTATCAGTTACTCTCGCCCATATTTTCATGGTATGACTAAGTAGTTTTATGGTCTTGTTGTTTGTGCATTGTTGTCCTTCTCTATATTTTCTCCTTCCTCTGAGAATGAGTAACCAGTCACATCCCTTATTTGGCCCGACCATGGTGCTGGAGATCTTCCTCTAGATCTTTTACTCGCTACATTGCCTTTAAGTATCATTCGTTCCATGCCTTCTCTTCTTCTAGTTATATGTCCAAAATATCTTCTTATGGTATATTTTGGTTGATAGTTTTGGTGAGTCTTGTGTTTATTATGTATTTGTTGTGTTCTTCTAGTATTGTTGTGTATCTCTCTTATTTTTGTAAACAGGTACATATTAATATACTGCTTCTCCATTCGTCTGGTATTTGTCCCACGTCCATTATTCTATTAAACAAAACTGTTAGCGAGCTGTTCCTGTATTTCCCTAAGCTGTCTACACTTCCATAGGATTATCATCGGGTTCTTTGACTTTCTTTATTTTTTTAAGTGCTTGAACAACTTTCTCGTTTATTATTATGGTGAACATTGTTGGTACTGTACCTCTGATTGTTCCACTACTCCATTATATAACTTTCTCTTCTTTACTTTTTCTTGAACTTCGTTTGACAACAACCAGGCCTCTATATTTTCCAACTTCTTTCCTGAGGTTTTGCCAAGTAGTTCAATAGCAATCTCTAGTAGTACTAACCATATTATTAGAACTTCATGATCCAGTACATTTTTTCTACTATTTTGGACCTTTCAGGATGCTCTGGAAAAAGCATTGATGACATACTACTACCAGTGACGTAGACACAGCCAATGCTGTATTAAGTGTCATAAACTCATAAACATGATTACTTTTGTTGTTGTCTATTGTTTTGATACAAAGTGAACACATTATTAAGTAATCAAAACACCGTACGTCATTGGTTGTGTTTGTCATCATTTGTTTGTTAATGAGCAAAGCAAAACATACTTCCAACCTCTACAGATCTTTATGACACCCGATTATACATAAATCAAGCATAGGCGACTGCTGGGTCTATAACATTATACGTCATTGAGTACAACCATCTCTTGTCTTCTTTTTTCTATTTCTTTTTTTTGTTTCATTTGACTACATTTCAATCGTAATATTTGTAATTCTGTACATATACTTTTGATTGTTGTGTTTCATGATGAATTCATACTTATAATTTTCTTAAACTCAATTATTATTTATATTTCGCTCTGTAATAGGTAAATTTGACAGTAGCAACTTTTGGAATCATATATATCTTTTTTTCTACATCCGTATTGTTCCCACCAGTTGAGACTAAACACAGAAAATGTTTAATTATACACAAATCTCTTAATTTAACGACATCGTTACACGCTTCTAGCAAAAAAGCGATCATTGACTTAATGATACTTTTGTTATATTTTACTACCTACAAATTGGTCATTATATTCAATTTTATTCCACAATTACCATAATATTCTCACAATTTCATAGTAGAACTCTAACGTCTTGCTTTAAAAAGAGATTAGCACAGAATTCAACTAACAGCCACCAAATTCAAGGTCCTTCATGGCTTGTGTTCTGTGTAATGAAACAGGTGGTCCAACATTAATTCAGGGCCAGATTGCAAAGCGAAGCCAAACAGGGCCGTACTTTGTAAACTGGACTTCCTTAAGCTTTTCTTCTACACCTCCACCACTCACCACTGTTTTAATTCCTTCGAGGTTTTAAATAAATAATGAATACTCGTAATGATCAATTCCCTTCTGTACGCTGTTGATATAGTTTTAATCACAGACACAGTAAAGAAAATGCAAAAACTAATAGACATCTGGCAAAAAGAGATACAGAATTTAAACAGGAAAATGAATCTCAAGAAAACAAAATTTATAATAATAAATGAAGATGAGAAAAAAGAAAGGAATACCAATAGTAAAGGAACAAGTAATAAAACAAGTAAGTATATACTTTTGAAAATTTGGGAACAAGTAATAAACTGAAGAAGGCTACTAAGGTGTATTACTCATTAAATAATACAATTTTTGGGAAATCAGAAATGGACAACCAAACAAAATAAATATATTATTGTAACAGTATAGTTAATCCGATAATGACATGCATATGGGGCGGAAACATGGATTGTGCAAAAGAAACATGAATCAATGCATGAGAAGAATATCTGGAGTTACGAAGATTGAAAGATTTTGAAATTAAGATATAAGGAGAGAGCTGGAGCAAGACAAACAATTGAACTGGTTTGGTCGCATAAAGCGAATCGAGCAAATGAGATTAACAAGGAAATAAAATAAAAAGGAAAGGCCGAGGAAGACATGGGTGAACAAAATTCATGATATAGGCGAAAAGAAAGAGACATGAATCTAAGAAATATGAAGAACCTGGCCATCAATATAAGTGCATGAAAGAAATGGATAATAGGCGGAACCCTACAGGCGATGCCCTGAAGGGCACTAAGGATTATGAGAAAGAAGAAGAAGAAATAAAGAGTGTGTCAAAAATAAGGATTAAGAATTCAAAACATAAAACAAAGTCTTACTAGAAACGAAAGACGACTGGCCACATAGAATACGAGAAGCATCTAAGGAAAAGAAATATAACTAGGTGAAGAAAGTTTTACTGGCTCCACAAATGAAAGATGCCACTATTAGAAATACACTAATCATGCACAAAATATACAAAGGCTAGACTAGACTATGAAATAATTAGATCCTATAAACTGAAAGACAATATTAATCCAATTTAAACATTATTCAAAAAGCGGGATAAGTATGTGACACTTGCAAAATACATAACAAAAAAAATTTTTTTTAAAGACCTCAAAAGCTCAAGAAATGAGAAAAAGGCAGATACAATACTAATAAAAATACGGAAGGAGTGATTATCACTGATGAAGTAGAAATCCTGGTAAAATTGAAACATTATTTTCAGCTCGATACTGGGAAAAATAATCAGGAAAGTATAAATTGTGAGATAAACGATGGAATGCAAGATAGACAAGACTAAATTAAATACGAGGAACTAAGAGAAGCAATAAGAAAACTCAAATAAGAAAGGCAATCTCATCGAGAATATAAAAAACTGAGAAACAATGCACTAATTCTAAAATTATTTCAGAAATCTTTAACAAAGCATGAGAGGAAGGAAGGGTACCAAGAGACTAGCAATTAGGTATGGTAGTACCAGTACCGAAATACAATGCAGTAGATAATATCGAATGTGACAATTACAGGGGGAGAACTGTACTTAGCAATGTAAGCAAATTATATGACATAATACTAAAAAACATATTGAGAATTATTATTAAACCGGAACTAACACAATCACAAATTTACTTTCGAAAGGGAAAAAGTACGATTGATCATACACTCATTATTACCTAAGTACAAAACTAAGGATACAACATGGCTGGTTAGGGCACTTGCATAGAACAAACAGCAAAATATCAGTTAAACAAATATGGAAAGCAAGATCGAGATAAAAGAGAAGAAGAGGGGCACCTAAGGAGCTTTGAGATAATGCTGTTAGGAAGATATTGAAGCAGAAGGATAAAATATGGCATGAACTGAAAGAAATGGCGAAAAAGAGAAGCTTTGCAATTAAATTTTCTACAAGATCGAATTGGTTGCACATTGAATAATTAGTGTAAAATTAGCAAAAACCATTAAAACAAGCGTCAAAAATCAATGCTTTTAAAACTACACATACAACCTTCAAAATTTACCCAGAAAATCTTTTTGATATAAAAAACATTACTCGAAGTTTAAGCACAATCGACTAAGTAGTTTTTGCAAATAAATTTTGCAATAATCGAAATTTTTGAAAAAGAGATTTTTATTTTCAAAATTATGAAGAGCCAACAAAAATACGTCAAATTTTTAAATATGTATATAAAATGGAAGTCAGGCTTTCAAATAAAGTTAAAAGCATCAAAATCCGTTGAACAGAAGAGCCTATGGAATTTTTTAAACTAATAAACAAATAGAACCACAAACAGAATAACTTTTACTTATTTAAAATTTAAAGATTTAAAAAATTAAAGACTTATTATTATAGGTATTTAAATTTCAGTTATCACATTTAAGTTTCAGTTATGTAAAAACAGTTATCACTGATATTCCAACTTTCCAACCTTAGCGAACGAAAAAAAAAGGAAAAAATGATGTAATATTATGCAAGTGAGAAATTCATTTATCCTATTTGAAAGTGTTAACTTACGGAATCCCAAATAAAAAAGCTGCTATTCCCACCACTGCCACTCGTCGATTTTTCTATATTTTTAACGTTTTAAATCAACAGTTGAACCAGGTTGTTCAAAACAAAAACGGGTGAACATTTATATCTATAGGTAAGTATGTTAATTGAAAACTGAAAAAGTTATTATATTTATTAATTTATTAGTTTAAAAATTGTACGTTTAAAAAATCCGTAGGCTCTTGTATTCAACGGATTTCAATGATTCTAATTTTATTTGAAAGCCTGAATGCCCTTTTATATGTAAAAAATTCCAGTATTTAAAACTCTTTTGTTGGCTCTGCATAATTTTGAAAGTTAATCACTTTTTTTAACTTTGCATTTGCTAAGACTGTTTGATCTATTATCTACAATTGTTGTATGTAAAAATTAGGTGAAGTGTTTTTTTTTTATTAAAAAGATTTCCTGGATTTGATTTTGAAGGTTTTCGTGGCTTTTAAATACATAACTGAAAAAAATTATTGAAAAACATTGCTTTTTGACTATTTTAATTGTTTTTGCTAATTTTGCAATAATCATTATTATTTTGTCAATTTAATTACATTCAATTCTATCTTGTAGGAAATTTAATGGAAAAACTTTTGTCTTCACAAGCATAGCTCTCAACAGATAGCAACGAAAAAGAAGAAAAAAAAATGAAGTTTTGTAATTTTTTTCAAAAATTGTTTAATAAAAAAAATTAGTTCACCTTTTGAAGTGTCCGCAATATTTCGAAGTGATTAAAGGAAAAAAAAATAAAATCATAAATTAATATATTATACGATTTACAAAATAAGGGGGTATCGCCTGGTCTAATGTAGTTTTTACTATATAAAAAATGGTCAATAAACATTATTTACCTCTCTAGTCATGTGCTAATACTACTTAAAAATCGGATTCTAATTCTACTCCGCATTACAAAGCAATACAGCAGCACTTCTCATTTGCATTCTTTAACGAGACCTGAAGATCTCCCCCTAAATTTCGACATTATCTAGGTCAATTTAGACTAAGGCGAGGTAGGGAATATTTATTATTCACTTATACTCTAAAGGTAATCGGAAAAGGAGCTTCAATGACCCATAAATATCGATGAGTCGAATATCCTGAACCCAAAGTGGATCGGCAACAATCTTGTAGGAGATGTAAGACACAAATTTGTTAAGAATATTATTGTAAATACAGTGATTTTAAAGAGAATACATAATATATATAAAATAATTATCACCGAATTTCTAAAATAATACAAGAAAATTAATAATAATAATAATAATTAGCACGTCGGGCCTAGCACGCTCATGGCTTGATTGACCATTTTCGTCCATTCTCCTGAAATATCTACTTTACATCGTGCAATCTGCGCAGTAGATGACTCAACGCCACTTAAACTGAGGGAACAATAAATGCACATAAACCACCTATCTAAGCAAGAAAAAATGCGCACCAGGATGGGTAAACCTCTGCATGGGCGGCATCTCAATGAGGTCAACCAATAATATGTCGACAATAGAGCGTCGACCTATTGGTTGGTATCAGGAAAGATGTTTCCGGAGACAGAGGGTTTCCTACATGTCATTCAGGATCAGGTTATTCCAACTATAAACTACCTGAAGTACATTGTCAAAGATCTTCAAGTCCAAAACGACAAATGCCGATATGGATCTCAAGCCCAGGAATCCATCCAACATCTTACCGGGGGCTGCCAGGCGTTTGTCGGAACTGATTATAAAGAACGCCACGACTCAGTAGGAAAGATTCTTCACCAAGAACTAGCTAGCAAACTTGGATTTCCCCAAACCGACTATCTTCCTTATACGTCCTTGATAGAATGCTTGAAAACGACAACTACAAGCTACACTGGGATCGTACTGTGCTCACAGACCAAACAGTGGCACACAATAGACCGGATCTCATACTAGTGAATAAAATTACTAGGCAAACAACATTAATAGAGGTGGCGATACCTAACAACAATAATCTGCGTGTTAAGCACAACGAAAAGATCGCCAAGTATAGAGATCTCGAAATACAAATAAGGAGACAATGGAGAATGGAAAGTACCCCAAAAATACCTATTATTCTTTCTGCTGGAGTCATCCCGAAGAACCTGATAGAAAATATCAAAAAGCTAGGTCTAAATGAACATCTTTACAAGACTATGGAGAAAGTTGTTCAGATGCGTACTAAAATTTTTGGGAGATACTCCGGAGTATCAATTCACCTAGGGCTCGATAACACGGAAAGAGTCCCACCATAGCCCAATCCTCTTGATACCATAGGCATCTGGGATGAGTGAGTTTCCCCTTAGAGAGAGTGTGGGCCGTATGGCTAAATCAAACCTAGTACGCTCATGGCTTGATTGACCATTTTCCTCCATCCGTTCTTTTCCATTGTGTTCACCCTCCAATTTGCGACGTTTAGTCTCTTTGGATCATTCTCTATAATAAACATTTTCGTAGCCATCTTAGTCATTGGGTTCTTATTACTCTCAGTATGCTGTTCTCCCCATATAACTCTCTCAGATCTTCATTTGTTCTTCTGATCCAAACACCATTCTCCATTTTTCCTCCAGATATTTTTCTTAGTACTTTTCGTTCCCATATTTGCACCATTTCTTGTTGCTTTTTATTTAATGTCCATGTCTCTTATGCAAGTCTCTTGTCCAAGTTACTACAGGCCTAATAGCCGTTCTGTATATTCTTAATTTGACTATCCTCTTGACTTGAATTTATTTCTTAATAACCGTTTTAATGCATAAACACATTTGCATAAACTTTCATTAGTTTATTTTGGATTTCTTCTTGTATATATATATATATATATATATATATATATATATATGTTATATGAGAAAATATTAACCTTGAACTAGCCTAAGTTCGCCGACTTCATATTTCATCATACCATTCCCACAGAAACCGCTGAGCAAGCAGCAGAGGAACTTTGTACGAACCGTTGGCCAACATTCATGGGAACAGCGATTCAGCACTTTATACCAAACCTATAAATTACCATTTTCAGATGCCGGGACCACTCTTAGCTGCAACTTCGACCAGTCCAGTTATTGTAGTCATTTTAAATTAATTTAACTTTGTACTATTATGTAAACTTATTGTGTAACAAATAAAATCTTTTTTTAAAAGTCAAATACGTGATCAGTGATCTAACAATTGGCGCAGTCAGTAGGATCCGTTTAACGTTGCTAGAACACGTGTATACTCACTGGCAGCGGCGGATTCTTATCCCTTAACGGATCAAAGAATCTACGGAAGTCCTCACTCCTGTGAACTACGGAAGGAACACCCAGTGAAGCCCCTGGTAGCCGAGCAGAGAGAACAAGACGACCCTTAAAGAAGAAAGCATCTCCGAACAACCTCACTCCTGTGATCTACGGAAGGAACACCTAGTGAAGCCCCTGGTAGCTGAGCAGAGAGAACAAGGCGTCCCGATGTTCTTCTTTATGTAAGTGGATTTTGAATCATCTCGTTAATAATTTTGTTTTAATAATTTACGAAATTGACTATACTGCAAGTCAATTATTAATCAAGATACATAAAAAAAATAAAATACAATTTGATTATCTAATATTTGAAAGTATTAATATTGACATTTTTCTTTATACTATTTTATACTGATATTTTATTGACATATTTTTATTACTTGGTATATTTCTACCATATTTTATTGACATATTTTTACTTGCTATATTTTTGGTATATTTTCTCTTGATATTTTTATTGATATATTTGATACATTTTTATTGATATATTATTTGATATTTTTATTGGTACATTTTGTCTCTATATAACATTTTTATTTTTATTGATACATTTTGCCCTTTATATACCACTACATATTTTTTTTCTCCCTTACATACAGATATTTTATATTTCTCCAGACTTCTTTTTTCATATTCGTTTAAAAATATCCCGCAAAATGCCCGAGACACGTTCCCAAACTCAACAAGAAATCGAACCATATAAGCTTTCGGAAATTTTTTCCATTATCCCAGAATTTGAAGGCGATCCGATTTCTCTTTCAACATTTTTAGATGCGTGCGACTGTGCTATTAAAATGGCTACAGGCGATCAGCGCGTTCTTTTAACGATTCACATAAAAAATAAACTCAAAGGTAAAGCTGCACAGCTTATTAATTCTAGAAAACCACTTTCTTATAAAGAAATAAAACAATTACTAAATCTACATTTCGGAGACAGTAGAGACCTGACCTCCTTAATACAAGACTTACAAAGACTAAGACAACTATCTAACGAATCTCCTCTAACTTTCTTTAATCGCTTACAAGTTTTGAATGCAAAAATGTACGCCTCGATCCAAATTGCAGATTTATCCGCAGAACAAAAAACCGCCCAATGTGACTTAATCGATACCATGGCCCTAAACACACTTTTAACCGGTTTAGAACCTCGTCTAGGACAAATTATTAGGGCTAGTAACCCTAAAGATCTCATTGAAGCAAGCAATCGTATCCGACGCGAACTTCAATTGTCATATTTTGAAGAACAAAAATCCAATTCTAAGACAACTATTCCTAAACCCTCTCAGCCAATGAGAAGACCCTCGTCTCAATTTACAAAATGCACAAATTGTGGCCGAATAGGTCATCAAAATTTTGAATGCCGTTCTTCCCGTTTCGTACAACCAAATCAATCTTTTTCTAGGCCTAACGGTTATCAAAACCAATATAATAATGGACCTAACAACTATCAAAACAATCAAAACCCTAATAGGAATCAATATTCCTCCAACAATCCAAATTTCAACCAACAGAGACCTTCCTTTTCATCTCAAAATCAAAATCGTCCATCCGTTATTCAAAGAAACCCAAATTTTCAAAGGGCACATGTTCTAAACGAATACCCTGATGAAATGACGACTAACTATTATACAGACGATTACTATACAGATAATAATTATTATAATACCGATAACTACGAAAACTATGAAACAGATTATTATACAGAAAATAATCCACAAACAGATAACTTTTACGAAACCAATAACACACTCGACACAGAAAATTATCAGGATTTTCTTTCATTTCAGAATCAAAATCATCCTCCCAACCATACGAACCATTCAACGGATATTACGAATATCCAAGAACAAATCCAGGCACTCAACTTAGACAATTTTCATCCGGATCTCAATTTTCCCGAACAAAGGTTCCTGTAACCCCATTTCATACCATGAGTTCCAAAAATTTATATTACATTAACGATGCTACCAACACTTTTAAACTTTTAATAGACACAGGTGCTGGAATCACTGTTTTCAAAGAAAACACAGCACGCAATTATCATAATAGATTTCCTGAAAACGTTACTATCCAAGGTATAACCGATCAAAAATTGTTAATAACAGAATCTGTCCTTATTCCTTTCACTGACGATAATCCCCACAAAGTCTTTATTTTCAATTTAGACATTGACTTCGATGGCATAATAGGCCTAGACTTTCTAGATCATTATGAATGCGTAATAGATCTCAAATCCCGACAGTTGCATACAAATTTTAAAACTCTCACCCTTCACAAGGTAGGACACGATACAAACACACCTCCTAAAGACATATCACCGACACACCCTACAGAAACAAGACAAAACGAACCTAAAATAAAAATTAAACCAGATTCTAAACAGGAATCAAATTTAAAATACCAAAACCCTATGAATGAAAAATACACTATCGTAAATAACCGAGATCAAGACAAAAATCTTGAAAGACCGGAGAGAAAACGAATAAAAGGAAAAAACATAATTACCATTGACAGCCGGACCGAACAAATATGCAGACTAAAATGCAACTTATCAAATACAGATGCCATATTATCAGCTCAAGAAATAGAAAAAGTTAGATTACCTCATGCATTAGTCCATGTAGACGAAAATGGAGAATTCTTAACTTCCGTCCTAAATGCTAATGCTATGCCGAAGACAATCGAATTTTCAGACATTTCAATTGAACCTTTCAAAAATTCGGAGACAATCCTAGCCTACAACGGAAATGATTTTGGAGAACCCGTAGTAGATAGAACAAGAATAATTAAAGAACAACTAAGAATTGATCACCTAAATTGCGAAGAACAAGAACTGATTTTAGATATCTGTACTGAATATGCAGATATATTTTATGTCGAAGGCGACAAATTGACTTTCACAAACGAAATCAAGCACAAAATCGATACAAACAACGCTAAACCTATCTTCACTAAATCCTATAGATATCCTCAAATACATAAGGAAGAGGTAAAGACGCAAATTAATAAAATGTTAGAAGGAATAATCCAGAAAAGCGTGTCGCCATATTCGAGTCCAGTCTGGGTTGTACCGAAGAAATTGGATGCCTCAGGGAAACAAAAATGGCGAGTTGTTATTGATTATCGCAAGCTTAACGAACTGACAGTACAAGACCGTTATCCTCTACCACAAATATCAGAACTATTAGACCAATTAGGAAGATGCCAATACTTCACAACACTAGATTTAGCGTCTGGATTTCACCAGATTGAAATAGAGCCACAAGACATCCAGAAAACGGCCTTTTCCGTCGAAAATGGGCATTATGAATTTGTCCGCATGCCATTCGGACTAATGAATGCTCCATCTACTTTCCAAAGAGTAATGGACAACATCCTCTTGGGAATACAAAACGAAAGATGCCTAGTATACATGGATGACATAATTATCTACTCACCCACTATCCATGATCACATGTCACGACTAACAGAAGTTTTTAAAAGGTTACGAAAAGCAAATTTAAAAATACAGCCAGACAAATGCGAATTTTTAAGAAAATAAGTGGCATATTTGGGCCACCTTGTAACAGAAAATGGTGTAAAAACAAAATCCAGCTAAAATTTCTTGCATCAAAAACTTCCCGGAACCAAAGAACACCAAAGAAATAAAATCATTTTTAGGCTTAGCCGGTTACTACAGAAGATTTATTCCAAATTTTGCAAAAATTTCTAAACCACTTACGAAACTACTCCAGAAAGACGTACCTTTTATCTTTAATTCTGAATGCAAAGAAGCCTTTAACGAACTCAAAAATATTCTAACATCAGATCCAATACTCATATATCCGAATTTTGAGGAACCATTTTTACTAACAACTGACGCTAGTGCATTCGCAATTGGAGCCGTTCTATCACAAGGCCCAATAGGAAAAGATTTACCCATAGCTTATGCCTCCAGAACGTTATGCGGTGCAGAAACAAAATATTCAACCATAGAGAGAGAATTACTAGCTATTGTGTGGGCAGTCAAACATTTTAGACCATACCTTTTTGGCCGAAAATTCACACTTATTACCGATCATCGACCCCTTACATGGCTTTTCTCGATAAAAGATCCCGGAAGCCGATTAGCGCGTTGGCGCCTAAAACTCGAAGAATACAATTATAAAATAGAACATCGTGCAGGAAAAATAAACAGAAACGCTGATGCCCTCTCAAGGATTAAGATTAACCATTTTAAGGATTGTGCAAACTTTCAATCGAAAATCACATTACATGCATCGAATGAAGACGACACGGACACACAAGAAAACGAGGAAGACAACGATGAAGAAGATATAGAAAAAATGTCCGAAGAACTTGACAAGTTTATCGAACTTTATAGAACTAAGTCGATAATCGATTATTCTAAAGTTGAAATATCGAATACGGACTTATTAGACAAATCTAACAAAAATATTGTTACCTTTTTCTGGCAAAATAAACTTGAAGAACTTCACGAGAAAATAATGAATGACATATTCGAAGAAAACATGGAATATAGTAACAGAAGAATTAATATTGTACACAGCAAAACAGTAAAAGATCGAAAATATTTTATTATACCATTACCTTTTGATCCCGAACGAGTAATATCACACCTGTTTCTTGTACTTTTTGCAAATAAAGATCAATTCGATGAATCAAAAATATATTGTGTCGAAAATAATCTCGAACTACCTATTCTAGAGATATTTTCTTATATTTTTGCTGACAAAGAATTAAAATTAAGAATCTGTCAAAATATAATTAAAACAGCCAGCGAAGACGAAATCCCTCAAATTTTAGATCATTACCATTGTGGTAAAAATAATTTACACCGTGGAATAAACGAAACTGTCAGAAGAATAAAACAAAAATATAATTGGAAAAATTTAACAAAAGATGTAGAGAAATTTGTAAAAGCATGTGAAATTTGCCAAAAAGTTAAAATTTGTAGAAAAAACTTAAGTGGACCACTAGTCATAACAGAAACTCCAAAAACACCATTCGAAAGAATCAATATGGACATATTCGAATACCCAACTAGAAATTATGCATTAACTATTCGTGACGAACTGACAAAATTCACACAAGCCTATCCTTTAGAAGACAAAAGAGCAGTAACAGTAGCCAAGATACTTTTACTCTTCTTTCAACACTATGGAACACCATTAAGAATTCATTGCGACTGCGGTCGAGAATTCGAGAATGCTATAATCAAAGACCTATGCGAATTATACGACATCAAACTAACATTTTCTAGTGTTAACCATCCACAATCTAATGGATCCGTAGAGAGATTTCATGCCACACTCTCAGAAATGATTAGAGCAAATCAAGCCGAAAACCCAAACGATCATCCCTTCACTATACTTCCTTATGCAATAATATGCTATAACAACACAAAAAATAAAACTCACGGTTTTACACCATATGAACTTATATTTGGGCACACTGCAGGCCGACCACCAGAAACTCTATACAATCAAAAAACACTAATGAGTAAATATATTCGAGACCTGAATAATCGCATGGAATATTTTTACAAAGTAGCCAGAGCAAAAACAGAGAGACAGAAAGAAAAGGCGAAAGTAAGATTTGACGAAAATATTTCAGCACAAAGACCTGATTTTAAAATTGGTGATAAAGTCTACGTAAAAGAATCCCAAATTAAATCAAAATCGGAAAATCTTTTTAATGGACCTTTCGAAATTCAAGAAATTTTTACAAATTCCGCAATTATCCTAAATCCCAAAACTAACCAAACTTCTAAAGTAAATTTTGACAGACTAAAACCTTATTTTGAATAATTTTCCTTTACAGATTCTATGGACTCCTTTCTATCGTCCAATCCCAAATTCTCCTCACTCCCATTAATAACACAATTGGAATATTTTTCCATGAAAAAGGAACTATACGAATATCTAACGACAAATGGACTTTACTTGTTTACAAAGAATTATTGCCTATCAAAACTACAATATCCAACAATGACAAAATTTTGGAAAACCTATTAGAAAAATTTATTAACGTGGATACACCGAGAAAACTTGCCTTTCAAGCCGAAGTACAGACACATGTTAGTCTGCTAAAACAAATCTCAAACTCCGTTAACTTAAAATATAAAGAAATAACCTCTGACACAGTACCTTATAATAAACGCGTAAAACGCGGTTTAGTAAATGGTATTGGAACAATATGGAAATCCATTACTGGAAATTTGGACGCCTCTGACGGCGAATACTTTAATAAATGTATAAATAAGATAAACTCCGATGAAACTCAAATTGAAAATCTCTTAAAAATCAAATATCTGTTACCACTTCAGTTATAAAAACTTTCAACACTTCTATTCAAAAATTGCAAATAGACGAAGAAACCTTTAACAACGACTTAAAAACTATAGAGACTACACTTCTGGACATTAATAATGACATCTCCTTTTACCAAGCACAATTACAAATACTAGATTTATGTGAGTCCTTAATGGAAAGCTACGTATTTTTAGAAAATTATTTAAATGATATACTAAATTCTATCACATTCTCTCGCCTGCAAATTTTACATAGTTCTATTATTTCGCCCATAGACTTAATGGAAGCATTAAAAGAAATCTCACAGTCATTACAAAATAACGTTTTGCCTCTACCCACTTATATGTCAAATATAGCTCAGTATATTGACATAATAAAACTACAAGCTTATCAGCTCGATTCAAAAATTGTTTTCGTTCTCGAAATTCCGTTAGTTGATCCCGAAATCTTCACTTTGTATCAACTATATTCAATACCAATATTAGATAATTAAACTGGTTTTCATCATATACTTTCAACTGTTCATAAATACATAGCGCGAGATGATGATTCAATTTCATATGTCTTACCCATGGACACCGAAAAATTCAATCAAATCAGTCAAAACCAAATAATGTGTACAGACATTCTTCCGTACCCCATAGACACCGATGCTATATGCGAAGCCCAGCTTTTGAAACCTCTCAGCAACTTGCCAAAAACTTGCCAGATGTCCATGCTCTTGGCACAAGGTTACAACGTTCAAGAAATTGACCGAAATTTATGGTTGCTAACCATTTCCGATCCATTACCAGTAACAATCAAATGTGCAAGAAAAGATGTCACTACACGAATAATCAAAACAAATTCAATCTTAAGATTAATTCCCGAATGTATTGCATTCATTGGCAGTACCAGAATTCATGCCAAAGACCAAATCGAGAAATATACAAATATTACGTATAGAAGTCACCCAGTTAACGTACCCTACAGATGCTGTGACCATTTTGAGACAAAGAGTCACCTATCAAAATTGAAACCGCTAAAACTCAGTAAGATCAACGTAGATGACTTAAATATTGCACAACACAAATTGGACCAATATTCAGAAGAACTGGACCATATCATGAGCCAATCATTCATCGAGGAACATTTACCCTTATTCACCATATCTACCTTATCCCTGATTATCATCCTAGTTATCTTATACCTTTGCTGTAAATATCGAACCAAAATATTCCCAAAAATTGCAATCTCCTTGTCCCAGGATCAGCCTCCAACTTCAGCACCACGCAGGAATTCCATTAGACAAAAACTTCAAAGCTTAACCTCCTTCAGAAGAAGACCCAATGTCCAACAAGAAAGCGAAGAAGAAGCAGAAACACCAATTTCTCTGTAAAAGTCAAAGCAATGGCATTGACTTTTCACTAATAAGGGGAGTTGTTATATGAGAAAATATTAACCTTGAACTAGCCTAAGTTCGCCGACTTCATATTTCATCATACCATTCCCACAGAAACCGCTGAGCAAGCAGCAGAGGAACTTTGTACGAACCGTTGGCCAACATTCATGGGAACAGCGATTCAGCACTTTATACCAAACCTATAAATTACCATTTTCAGATGCCGGGACCACTCTTAGCTGCAACTTCGACCAGTCCAGTTATTGTAGTCATTTTAAATTAATTTAACTTTGTACTATTATGTAAACTTATTGTGTAACAAATAAAATCTTTTTTTAAAAGTCAAATACGTGATCAGTGATCTAACATATATATATATATATATATATATATATATATATATATATATATATATATATATATATATATCAATCGGTTTTAAAACGTCTTGCGACGTTGTCCGATGCCTAATTTCCATGACACTCTATCATCCCATTGGCCCTCTCTAAGATCTCTTGCGCTCATCGCCTTCGTTACTCCCTCTCTCCAAGATTTCTTGGGTCTTCCTCTCTTTCTGCGGTTTGGTGGTACCCATTGCATAATTATTTTAGGGAGTCTTGAGTTATCCATCCTCTGGACGTGTCCGTACCATATCAGCTGTTTTCTTTCTATGTCTGTTGTTAGAGAGCCGTCAACCCCCATTCGCTGTCTTATCTCATCATTATGTATTCTCGCTCTGCGTGACACTCCTACTGATCTTCTAAAAGCGTCCATTTCTACTGCCTCCAGTTTTCTTCTGTTGTTTTCGGTTATCCGCCAAGTTTCTGCTCCGTACAATAGACTGCTTTTAATAAGAGATTCGTAGATATTGTGTTTTCTTCTTTTTCCTATTTCATGATTCCACAGTACGCTGTTTAGACAACCTATTGTTTTTCTGGATTGTGTTATTCTTCTCTTTATTTCTTCATCATCTTTCCCCGTTGTGTCAAAAACGATTCCTAGATATGTGTAATGGTCGCAGGGCATGATGATTTCATTATTTTCTAATGTGATGTTCGATAGTTCGGTACCTATTGGCAGGTATTTTGTTTTTTCTGTATTAATTTCTAGTCCCCACTTTCTATATTCTTCTTGTAATTTCCTTGCCATGTACTCTAAATCATCTTTATCGTTTGCTATAACAACCTGGTCATCACGGCGGGTGTAATTTCCTCACCAAAATAATCTTTTACCTGCGTTTATAAGGGTATGTCATAATCCCACAGGTATTTTCCTCACCAAGACCAAAATGGTTATTTTAGTTATTTCAGGTAGCTTTTACTAAAAGGCATTCAATTAAATTATTTATCTACTATTAAATTACAGTAGGTACCTATAATTATAATAATTAATTCATTAATTATAGTATTTTATTTTTAGTCACAATTGGAATTTTGACAAAAATGGCATGTTTAATAGAAAGTGATCGCGTTAAACCTTACGCGGTATTGGTATTTGAAAATTTTATTTTTCATAAAGTGAAAGTTTTAAAAAGTGAAGAAGTGTTCTGGAGAATAAAACAACTTGTAGTGCGAAATTTTTTACTATTGGTGCAATTTTTACAATATCTAGAAGTAGCCGAAAACATAATCATGAACCAGATTGTCAGAAGTTAGATCGAAAAATTGTTTCTAAGATGATGATGATGATGATGGTGATGTTTGGCATGGAAACAAGTCCATTTGCCACAGATTTTTGCATAAAATTGTTTCTAACTATTGTAAACGTAAAGCAGAAGAGAATTGAGAAACCAGCAAAAATTATACGCCAAGCACTTGCAGCTAATTTTTCTGAAACAATTACTACGATTGCTGTCAATTACATAAGAAAAATATATAATTATCGACGAAAAATGATGCCTGGTCGACTTCCTTCCAATATTGATGAGGTTCAAGAATTTGTGACGGGGTGTGCTCAAAAAACAACCAAGAGGGAAAATTTTCTCTTTATAAACTGTGTCAAAAGTAGGATAATTGTATTTAGTTGTGAAACAAATATAAGACTTTTAGTCACATTGAATTTTATTATATGGATGGCACACTGCAATTATTCATTATTCATGGGCTAATTAATGGGCATTATATTTCTTTATTATACTGTTTACTGCCAAACAAAAAAACAGAAATTTACAACAATATTTTTTATTTGTTAAAATCAGAAATGTTTAAAGCTCTCAAAATTGAGTTTAATGTTAGTAAAATTTTTGAAGATTTTGAAAAGGAATGCAATCATTGACATGTGTCCGAACACTAAAATAAGTCGTTTTAAATTTCACCTACACTAAGCTTGGTATAGAAATATCTTGGTCTCTTGATTTAATATCAGAATATAAAAATGATTCTGAAAGAGGCAAGTGGCTCAAACATACTTTTGGCCTTACATATAAAACCAGAAGACGTATCAGATTGTTTTGTGTTTGATTTAATGTCATGCAAACCAGGAAATGAAATTTAAGATAGATATATTGATTATTTAGTTGAAACTTATATAGACGAAAATGCCATATTCTCCCCATATTTGTGGACAGAGGCAAATTCTTCTGTTATTCGTATTATGAATGCTTGCGAATCTTTTCATTCGCATTTTAATTTATCGTTTTATAATACGCATCCATCCATATATATTTTCTTTGAAAAAATTAAAGAATTTCAGGTAGTTACGTATGTTAAAATTTAAAGTTTGCATATTGCAAAACCTATCAAAGATAAACAAGTTAAACTGAAATTGACAAATGTAGTAAATTTATTAATAAGATATCAGTCTAATCAAATGACTAGAATGGATTTTGTAAAGTGTCTGTCTCATTATGTATAGTAAATATTAAATAATAATTTATACGTCTTGCATATTATCTATATTATAAACTATTATTATAATGTAAGGAAATTAATGTCTTTTATTCGGATTTGGGATGCTTTCATAATAGACATTCTTAAATTAAATCTATATTTTTATTTTATTACCTGAGTGAGTTGGTGAGGAAAATACCTACCGGATTAATAGGAACCTTTAAATTTGGTGAGGAAAATACTTGTCAGATTATATGTTTTTACTGGTTGGTGAGGAATTTACCTCCGCCCGGTCATCAGCAAACTGCAATGTATATAAGCAAATCTCTCCAAGGTCTACGCCCATGCCTCTGCATTTTCGTTTCCACTCTTTCAATGCTTTTGCAACATATATTTTAAATAAGGTCGGTGATACACAACACCCCTGACGTAGACCTTTATTAACTAGGAAGCTTTGCGATAATCTCGTTTCCAGTTTTTATTTGTGATGTTGACCCTTCATACAAATTTCTTAAGGCTTTTATTGAGGTGACACTAATATTCGTCTGTCGTAACACGTTCCAGAGTTTGTTTACAGGAACTGTATCGTACGCCTTCTGCAAGTCAATAAACATGAGGTGGGTTTCTTGATTTGTGCTTAATTTTTTTTCTATTAGTTGTTTGAGGCAGAAGATATTATCAGTACAGCTTCTTCCTGTTCGAAAACCGGATTGTTCTTCTTCCTCTTGGTCTTTGTACTCCTTCTCAATGCGGTCTCTAATTATTCGTCCATACAAACGGCTGAATGTACTAGTCACTGATATCCCTCTATAGTTTTCACATTTAAGCTTATCTCCTTTCTTGTGGATCGACGAAATATAAGTAATTTTCCACTCGCCGGGTACGGGAGAACCATTTATAAATTGATTTATGCACCAAGTTTCTTCTTGTGTATTTGGTTTTCGTGTTGATAGATATTCGAACTTCTCAACTTCCTCGAATCTATATATGTATTATTATTTGTTTGTACTGTTAAATACTTTCCTCTTACATATCCTTGGTCTAGGCATTCCATGTATTTTGTTTTTGTGACATTAATACACAGTCCTTTTTTATGGCTTTTTCCTCTAATTCTTTAGGTATTATTATTACTTCCTGTTTGCTTCTTGACACTATTGCTATATCATCAGCGAACGCTAGACATTGGTTTTTTGGTGATATAATAATTCCTTTTCTATTTATATTGGCTTCTCATAGCACGTTTTCTAGGAGGAGACTAAAGAAAATAGATGAAAGTGGGTCAACTTGCTTTACTCCTTCATTTACTAGGAAACTGTCTGATATTTCATTATTTACTTTTACTTGGAAGAATTTACTTTACTTTTGCATATCAGAAGATCTAGTTAACGAACATGAAACAATCAAGAACTGTGAGGAGTATACATATTTGGGAACAACAATCAACAAGAGTGGGCGCACCGAAAAAGAGATAGAGCAAAGGATAGTGAAAGGAAAAAGGGTGATTTAATGCCTAAACACGATGCTATGGTCAAAAGAACTATATAATCAAAGAAAATATCTCATCTTTAACTCCATCTTTAAAAATATAGTGGTCTATGGATTCGAAACATGACAACTTCCTGACTAAATCCCTGCAACGACGCCTACTTGCATTGGAAATGGACTTCTGAAGAAGATCGGCTAGAAAATCAAGGCTTGAAAGAATACAAAATGACCAAATCAGAAATATAATGGAAGTCAACCATCGTAGATGAAATTCAAAGGAGGCAACTGATCTGGTATGGTCATGTAAAAAGAATGGACGACGACAGACTGCCCAAAACAAATTTTAAAATGGACGCCAAGGGAAAGAAGGAAGAAAGGAAGGCCGAAACAATCCTGGCTAGGCGGCATTCAGAAGGCAATGACGGAAAGGAATCTTCACCCTGGCGAATGGAACGACCGACAAAGCTGGAAACTGGGAACTGGAAGGCGAAGAACGCTATAAATAACCGGGAATAATAATAATAACTTTTACTTGGTTTTCTGTTTTTCGTGGTGTTAGCTGTATTATTCTAATCAATGTTCTGCTTATTTTTAGTTCTTCAAGTATTTATACAGTTCCTTCCTTTTTACTTTATCAAATGCTTGATTAAAGTCTATAAATAAGATCATGGTCGATTTCTGGTATTGGCAGCTTTTCTCTAAATATCTCTTTCAGTAAGAAAATTTGTTCTATTATGCTTCTTCCTTGTCTAAAGCCCGCTTGCCACTCACCAATTATATCTTCCATTCTTTTGGTTAAAATATTCTTTATAAAATTTGCATTGCCAATATTTTGTATGCGACAAAAAAGGAACATTGAGAAGAAATAAAATTTGTAAAAATGTACAATCAAGCCCGGTCCTTAATTGACGCATCTGCTCTAGGTCACTGCAAATAGATCTTATTGTGCACTTCTATTTAGGGGAACTTTTTTCCTATATTTTTGTGAGTAACTGAGAGTAACGTCCCATGAGAATGGCAACATCATATGGGAATTTTATTATTGAAACGAGGTGATGTGACATTTCAAGGACGAAATTGAATTCTTGCGGAGCGTGTAACCGTTGTCTACATGAGCGACAACCTATGTACCTTATTGCGGCTCGAAATATTTATATTTGGTATACGTTCACAGATTTGTATGGGTTGCGTTCATCCGCTCTAAAGGTCCGAACCAACGGAGTGTGTTGAGGCGCGCTTCTCACCGTTTACCAATTTAAACATCAGCAAAGAGAGATCATCGACGAACTGTTCGATGATGAAAGAAGGGACCTGAAACACATAGAACTTACTTCAGGAGATGTAGGTCAAGAAATTACAAAGGAAGAAATAATAAACGCAATAAAAACAATGAAGAACGGAAAAAGCCCTGGACCGGACATGCTTCCTATCAAACTACTAAAAATTATAGATGAGCAGCATATTGATGTTTTAGTGATACTCTTGAACAAAATTTATAGTTCAGGCATATTACCCGAAGTATGGATAACGTCGATCTTTATTTGTCTCCCTAAAAAGAAAAACGCAAGAGAATGCGGCGACTAATGCACCATTAGCTTGATGTCCCATGTAAAAGTTGCTATTAAAAGTCATCCATAACCGAATCTATCATAAACTGGATATAGATATTTATGATACGCAATTTGGGTTTCGCAAAGGCCTAGGAACTCGTGAAGCTCTTTTTTCACTTAACATACTTATACAAAGGTGTCTGGACGTAAATCAAGATATATATGCGTGTTTTATTGACTATAATAAGGCATTCGACAAAGTATGACATGAACAATTAATGCATGTCCTGAAATCAAAGAAGTTAGACTAAAATGACTTCAGGATTACCAATCAGGTCACCAAGTGTGCTAGTTTTGTGCGAACCGCCATTAAATTCAGAATAATGTGTTTGGCAATTTTGAAAATGATTGGCCATGAAATTGTGTACTATGTTTGTAGGCCAGGGTAATAAGACAAAAATATACCCTGTTCGTGACACTTCAGCAGCCAGGGTACTGAAGCGTTTTTTCGACAAGTAATACCTATAGGAACAAATTGTAACTATTTCCTGCGTAGGATCTGGCGGCCATTTTTATTTATAAACAATTAACTGTCAAAAATGGCATTTTTCCCTTTTTTTCAAATCAATGGAAAACAGTGAAAGTTATGATTTTTTTAGTACAAATCTCTTTGAGATTATGGAAAAAGCTTTAAAATGACATATTATTACAAAGTTTGATATACTCATTTATTGTTAATATAATTGCGAAAAAAGGTCGCAATTGCAAAAAAAATATTTTCGCAATAACTGCTGTAAAAATTAGTGTACAAGTTTGAAATTTTTGTCAAATGAGGGTTCTTTCGTTCTTAATATGTGATAAAACTTTCAAAGCGACTCATTCAATTGTTTAAAATTTATTCGAATTGTTTATCTTGGAGAGCATTTTTTTTGCAATAACATATGTCAGAAAAAAATGACGTTAGAACCATTCCACAGATGTCAAATGGAAGAGCATGGCTATATTTTCAACTTGGTTTAAAGAAAGGGAATAAAAAAATGCATTTATTAGTAATAAATAATTATGCAAAAGTATCGTAAATCTTTCCTTATAAACTTTTTGAACAACATTTTCCAAAAAAATTAACTTTTTTACCGTTTTAAGTGCACAACTACCAAGTTATGTTATTTATATCATAATTGATAAATAATTGTAATAAATATATATAATTTGCTTTTTTTAAACCAAGTTGAGTTGAAAATATAGCTCATGCGCTTTCATTTGACACCTGTGGAATGGTTCTAACGTCATTTTTTCTGACTTATGTTATTGCAAAAAAATGCTCTCTGGGATAAACAATTTGAATAAAATTCAAACAATTGAATAAATCGCTTTGAAATTTTTATCACAAATTAAGCACCAAAGAACCCTTATATGACAAAAATTTCAAAGATGTACACTAATTTTTACAATATATATTGCGAAATTAATTTTTTTTGCAATTCCGACCTTTTTTCGCAATTATATTAACAATAAATGAGTATATCAAACTTTGTAATAGGTCATTTTAAAGCTTTTTCCATAATCTCAAAGATATTTGTACTAAAAAAACCATAAGTTTCACTGTTTTCCATTGATTTGAAAAAGAAAGGGAAAATGCCATTTTTTGACACTTAATTGTTGCAAATATTATGCCCTATTGAAAATCAGTTGCACTAAACTCGCTCCAAACTTCTCAGAGGCTGTACATAATAAATAATGTGATTTTTCTCACTGATAATTTAAGAGTTTTCCCCTTAGTGTTATACTTATTATAATCATTAATTTTGAATTTAAGCAAACTGTAATATAAAATTGTCATGCGCGTTTTTTATATTCATTTCCTCTCTACTATATTTGTTAAGTGGAGTACTTTTCAGGTGTGCATTTAATTAAGGGGGAGGGGTATGGTTTGAAATATTTAATTTTTTTTTTATTTCAAATAAAAGTGCATACTTTCAAGAATACTCTCTGAAAATTTCAAAATAATCGGAGTAAAATTACCAGAGATACAGGGTGTTGAATATCCCTACCTTCGACTCGCGTTGCCGCGGCTTCGCGCCAGCACGCTTGAGCTTAGTGAGAAACGTTAAACAACTGTTCGCCTTCTCTTTTGTAGATTACTCCGCAATTAAAAAAACATATTCCAGTGTTCATCACTTTACGATTTGGCAGACAAATCAGAAGATGAAGATGCAGTTGTCAAAACTTGAAACGCATTTTTCTCAAAACTGCTTTTTCAAATGCGGTGGACATTGTAACTGAAAAACTACTAGGCCGATCTACCTGAAATTTTGCATAGATTTTCTTTAGACATTTCGTGAGGTAACAACGTCAAGATATTTTTCGTTTTGTGCTTATTGTTTGTTCAACAATATTAAATCTGTTGGTTTTCACAAAATTTTTATCAAAAATTTCGTATTTTTGACTTCTGAGTGATACCAAAAATTCAGAAATCATTAAAAATAAAAAACTCGACGTTGTTACCTCGTGAAATTCATAAGCTAATTAAATATTTTTGAATTATTTGTTTCGTATGATCACTAATTATAAAGCACCCACATGTAGTTATTAATCAATGGTATGATCCAGTGATGAGTTCTGATGTCCACCGCAAAATTCATTTTTTTTGAGCTGCCTGCCAAAATTTGTCGCCAATGGCTTATTTTTCAATATTTTGGATTTAATTTTTTCTTAAATATTCTTTGAATTGTACTTAATATGCTTATTTAATTTAAAAATAAAATAATTCTACCATAGCTTAAAAAAAATCACAAAAACGTGCTTGATATGTTAATTTCAAACCCCCCCCTTAAAATAGTTTTCAGATTTAATAAGTTTGCAACAAACAGCTTGCATTGAAACTAATGTAGAAAAGATACATGTTAATTACCATTTTGTACTAAGTATGATTATTTATTTTAAATTTCTCAGTTTCAATAAGTGGATTTAAAGAAAGTTAATAACTATGTATGTACAAAACTGAAGGTGTCTAAAAACTTGAGAAAGACGTCATTAACATGAAAAATATAAATTCCTAAATACTTCTGCGTTACTGATAATAACATCAAAACAATACACAATGAATTTATATTTTATTTACTGTACCAGGAAAGTATTCAACTCTACAGTGGCCAAAAAACAATCAGATATTATTAGGTTTCCTTTCCATATATTATATGTTGTGAGGCCGCTCCCAAATAAAAAAATTTCTGATTCGGTTTCTTTGCGGATTCCTGTTCAAAAGTGTCCCTTTAAACAAATCAGAAGGGGTACCGGGCAAAACAATTTTTTTAAACAAATTCAAAATTACCGTTTTGGCCGAAAAATGTAGGTGTTTTTAGGTTTTTTAGGTATTTTTAAACAGAAAAGGTCTCTTGTCATTTTTCTCAAAAGGTGATAGTTTTCGAGTTATAAGCGATTTAAAATCTGAAAAATGCGAAAATGCGCACTTTCGAGGCTTGAACACTCATAAATATGTAAATTATTAGATTTCAGGTTGCCAAGTACCTGAACTGAAGTTTAAACATTCAATTTCAAGATTCTTACTCGTAGTCGGGGCTTATTTCAATATAGACCGTTGTTTTTATGGTGCGTCTCTGTCTCTCTTATACATATTATTATACCTACTTATGCGAAAAATTCCCAACAAATACTTGACATTAATATTTTATAATTTATTATTAACATTTTTTTAATAATTTATTTATTCGATTAATTATTCTCAATGTGCTAATTAAATAATCCAATCAAAACAACGGTCTAAATTGAAATAAGCTCCGATTACGCATCAGAATCTTGAAATTGAATGTTTAAACTTCAATTTAGGCACTTGGCAACCGCAAAAATAATAATTTACACATGAGTTTTCAAGCTTCAAAAATGCTTATTCTCGCATTTTTTTTCTTCGATTTTAAATCGCTTAAAACTCGAAATCTATCCAATTTTGAGCAAAATGACAAGATCTTTTTTGTTTAGGATGACCCAACAATGCTAAAAACATATGTTCGTGGAAAAAAGGTGATGTTTTGGATTTGTTAAAAAAAATGTTAAACAATTTCTGCCCAAAAACTTTGCACCCTTTTAACTTGTTTATAGGGGATAATTTTTAACGAATTAACGATAATTTTTTAAAGAATTATAAAAGACAGGGATGCGTGTTGTCGCCAATTCTTTTTAATGCCTACTCGGAAGAGATATTAAAAAAGTTCTTGAGAGTGCAACAGCTGGAATAACGGTAAATGGAGTTCCCATTAACAACATTAAATATGCAGATGTTACTGTCATTTTAGCCGAAAATATTGGAGATCTTCAAAGGCTGGTGACTAGAATAGGAGAATTTGGACAAAAATACGGTCTAACAATGAACGTCAAGAAGACAAAGTTTATGAGAATATCGAAAACTCCAAGAAATAACGAGAATCTCTTCATAAACGGATCCAATTTCGAACGAGTCCCAATATGCATATCTTGGAACAATGATCAACTCCACAGGTGATTACTTCCAGGGTCCAGGAGATCAAAATCAGACTAGAAAAGGCTGCAGCAAATTTTAACAAAATGAGAAAAGTGGTCTGCACAAGAGATTTGAAGTTGGAGCTAAGAGTTAGGTTGGCTAGGTGCTACGTTTTCTCGAATTTTTTTTATGGAATGGAAGCTTGGAGCTTGAATGCGACATCAATGAAAAAACTAAAATCATTCGAGCTGTGGGTACACAGAAGAATTCTAAAAATATCGTGAACGGAACACGCCACAAACAAAGAGGTTCTGAGAAAGATTAATAAAAAAACGGAAATCTTAAATACTTGCGGCATAGTGTGGCTGCGCAACCTGAGACAATAATACGGATGTACAGTTACGATCACTGAATAGTTTACACCTTAATTTTTATATTGTAATACTGGAAAATTGCAGTGTCGTACGGATTTGATAAATGTCAAAGTCAAAAAATTTCAACAAATCAATGATTGTCAAAAATTTTGCGAGTGTTGAAAAATAAAATAACGATATCAAACTCCTCCAAAATGGTTATAATAAATTTGAATGATGCGCAAAAGCAAGAGCAATCAATTGCAAACTCGAAGAAGGTTGGTTTTTAAGACAAGGTGCTGCAGATTTGGACGTGAGCCATATATGTGCATATGGAAAATCAAACAACGATTGGATAATTTGGAATAGATATAAAATAAAATCGGTATTTTAAACCAGACTTCCTTGTTTTTATTATTAAGACCATAAACCATTCTATTCAAAAAAACTTCTTTCCATACTTTCCACTTTGTTAAATATATTTATATTATTTTTATTTTTTAATTTTAAATAACCTATTCTAGGTACACCACTGGTAACGTCACTTTAACGTAAAAGGTGCGTTTAAACGAGGTAATAATTAAAAAAAACGGCTCCTACATATGTTAGCCTGTAAACTATTCAATGACCGTAACTGTACATCAAATGAACTTTTCAGAGTAGCCTTCTCTAAAATCTAAATAGCTATGATGATTGCCGACCTCCGTCGCGGAGATGGCACTTAAAGAAGAACAATAAAGAGAGATAGTAAATATATAATAGTGAAAAGGAGAGAGAGCACAGTTTACACCCCACAGTACTGTAAAATTAATAAATATTTACTTTGTCATAAAATCGGTAGGACTATCATGTCCTAAAGAATATCAAGGTACACCGCGTGATGGCGTGAAAATATTAGTAGGTTGCTTAATTCAGACGGCACTGACCGTACCCTCTGTTGTCGAGTCGGAAGGGTCTTGTTTGAGCTTCTTATTTTCTTTGAACCGTGTCATTTTACCGAAAATTGACGGGAAATAACGGGCCCCATTGGTGTCATAAACAGGGAGTTCGGTAATAGCTTAAAGGTCATAAATCACAAATTTTGAGAGAAATTTCACTATTTCACGTTGCAATGATTCCCGTCTTTAGTTTTATCATTTTCTATTACATTTTTTCGCAAAGCGCGCCTTAATACGCTCCGTTGGAATCCTTCATTACAAGAGCCTTTGGAGGAAGACAAATATTGGAGATGTTATATTCTCGTATTCGTAGTCGTATACTCACTATCGTGTTTTATATAGACGATGTATAAAAAGATGAGGGCGTTTTCCCCATTTTTCTTTTTTTGTTCAATAAGCACATACATTCACTGCATACGTAAATGTAAAATAATATGTCGTTCTCTTCGGATTAAATAGGCATCATCATCATCATCACTACACTCGTCATTTTGCAAAATTTTAATTGGCTCTATTCTTTCTTCGATCACATCAAGTTTCCACAATTTTTCTTCATCTGCTATGCTGTGGTAAACTTTGGGTAAACTTTTACTGTTCGCCCAGTCAAATAAAATTTTAAATTTTAATACACCTAAAGCATTTTGACAACTTAAGAACCTGGTAATTTTTGGGTAATATTTTGTATTTTGAAAAACGACGTTCGAATTGGAAGTCGAAAGGCCAATAAAATTCTTTTTTAAGTTAAATTGTGGCTTATTTCACATTTATAAAAATAAACCTTGTTCAACACATACATATGTACAGTTTTTCCGCGCAGCTGCAGATAAAATAAAGATTGCCATAATAATCGCCAACATTCATCGCGGATAGGCACATTGAGTAGAAGAAGAAAGCATTTCGTATTAGGTTTCAAATTGGGACTTATTCCAAATTAAAGTTTAGGTGAAAAAAAAAAGATTTTTTCATAAAGTATTAGTTTAATTCTACGGGATCATTATTTAAACATGGATTAAAACGTCTATATTACCAAAAAATTAGTTTTTTATAAAAAATCTAAAAAAAGTCATTTTCATAGAAGTTTTTACTTTTTTTCTTGAAAGTTAAAAAAAGACTTGTATTCTAGATAATACTATAATTTATTTAAATGATTTTAAAAAACCGTTGAAATTATAATTGGCATTAGAATAAACAAAAATGGATAACTACATTCAAAACCTAGCTCCAAAGTTGACTTTAGATACTCTTAAGATACTCACAAAAGGTATTTATTAAGGAGTTTATTAAAAAGTTGATTTTTGCAATTTAAGCAATCCGGTTATCTTAACGTTCACACTTTTGTCGTATCCGTATTTTAATCGGAAGTTCCAGTAGCAATCACAAATGTGAATATCTCCATTTAAATACATTGCCACTGGAACCTCAGAATAAAATACGGATCCGACACAGGACAAGTGGGAACGGGCTGTTATATTTCAGGTCTCTACAAGCGCCGATTTTTTTTTTGGGTAGACTTGTATTTGAACAGCTTATTTCAGAAAACGACTCTAGTCATGTTAACTAACTTTCGAGAAATATGCAAAGAACTGCCTGGATATGAAGCCATTTTCTGTAGTAAACGAAAAGTACGCCATACGATTTCTCTATTTGAATCGGGCGCCTTTCTACCATAAACGATATGTGTCTACAATCATAGTGAATGAATCCACTCTTAACAAAAAATATCAAAAAACTGTCTCAGGTCCCTTTCTGAAATAAGCTGTTCATTTGCAAAATGTATAATAAGAAACGTAAATTTTAACGCTACATCCCTCAAAATGGCTACTTAAAAATTGTTTAATTTATTTATAAGGTTTTTGCTAATAATTTTGCCATGAATAATATTTTATAATTCTGCTTTGAAATTAAAAAAAAAGTTAGTCAAATTACTAGTAGAATAAATAAATTAGAAAAAGAGAACGATAAAAACCCATTTACAAAATAAAATAGAACACCAACAAAATAATTTAATTAAATCAAAACAATCACAAAACGACTTAAAATCTAATTGAGAAACACAAATAATAGCTAAGTTACAAAAAATATTGGTATCCAAGCTTCCGTATCTAATACTGTTTCAGTAACTAATGTCGAATCTGGAAAGACAGCCTCACCATCTTCCATAGATGAAACAGGCACATTAGAACTAGTAAAATTTTAAAACTACTCGCATTCAATGGCCAAACAGCATGGAAAACTTATCGTTTTTAATTCGAAGCAGTAACTAGAGCAGCAGTCGCGTATGGAAGCGAAACATGGACGCTAACAAAAAGAGAAGAGAATAAATTGCTGGTATGGGAACATAAAATCCTTCGAATGATATATGGCCCTTGCAGAAACAGCGTGACAAACGAATGGAGGCGCAGATACAATAACGAGCTAGAGTCTCTATTCGGAAAAGAAAATCTAGTCAGATATATAAAGGCTAATAGACTCAGATGGGCAGGGCATGTGATACGCAGTAACGACAATCGCCTTATAAACAATGTGTTCTGGGAAAGGCCAGATGGAAGAAGGTCTGTTGGGCGGCCTAGAAAAAGGTGGAAAGATGCAGTCAAAGAAGATCTAGAGAAAATGGGAGTGCGACAATGGGAATTAGTGGCACAGGACCGACAAACATGGAAGGCAATAGTAAACGCGGCAAAGACTCACGAAGAGTTGTAGCGCCATTGATGATGATGATGAACTAGAGCCAATGGCTGGACTAAGAAAGAAATAGCAGCTTTCTTGGTAGTGTCGCTTCGAGGACATGCAGCAACCGTCTTGCAATTTCTTCCCCGGGATGCACCCAGTTATACCTCTGTCGTTCAAGCTTTAGAGACAAGTCACCTCTGTCATTCAAAGTCAGCCGAAAGCTCGATATCAAGAACATAATAAGAGCCTGCAAGAATTTGAAGCCGATATTAAAATAATAATGCATTTGGCGTACCCACGGGTACCTAAAGATTTTCTGGAACAAGTTGGTATACAGGTATTCATAGATGGATTACAGGGCAAACCAAAGAATGCGGTCAGAAGGTCGCTTAGATCGATATCCAGAAGCCCGTTCATAGTTCTAATAGAAATAATAGTAGATAAAGGTGTCTAAGACATCTGTTTCCCACAACTGAGCACAGAAACGAAAAATATACTCTGGAATCTGAAATTGCTCATTAGAAGCAGCAACTAGCGATTAACAAAAGTAAAATAAAAATGTTAGGAGAATAAGTGTCAATTTTGCACAAAGAGTGTAAGGTAACTCGAAATAATACAAAAACTCAAAGGAATGTGTTAAATGTTAAATGAACAATTACAAGAATTCCGAGATGCTTTATTCTGCTGCAGATCAATAAAAGTGAGTATAAAAAAGTGTACTATGTATTAATATTGTATAATTATTTAAACAAGTTATAATAAAATTTTATTTAAAAAGTCTAAAAAGAAGCCTTAAATTTCAAGAAAAAAATTGTAATATCGGGACGACTTTTTTGAGTGATCAAAAAACTCATTTCTTGGTAATTTTGATGTCAATCAAATGAATAATCAAAAAATAATCAAAGAAAGAAAAATACTATACTTGGACATGTGTTGAGAGGGGAACGATATGAACTACTTCAAATCATATTAGAAGGTAAAGTACGGGGCAAAAGATCAATAGGAAGACGTCAGAATTCATGGCTGAAAACCTGAGAAGATAGCTTGACCGCTCATCTGCAGAAATTTTCCCTGCAGCAGTTTCCAAAAGTACAATTGCCATTTGGATCGCTAACCTTTAAAAGGAGACAGCGTAATAAGAAGAATAATCAATGACCCCGTAAAATTCAATTGACACTTTCATTAAAAAAATCATTTCTTGCATGAATTCAAATTTTATTTGACTGAGCTCTAGACATAGAAAGAGTTCAACTCTTTCACCACGGGAAGTGACCATCGACTCTTAAGAGCACGAATATGCATTGAGCAGAAAAGAAAAAGAAATAGAAGATTTAAGAAACAACCAATAATAGACCAATAAAAATTAAAAGAAAATGGCGAAGCGTTCAGAGAAATCATTAAGGAAACCCTAATATTAAATGATACAACAGACATTAATGCGATTAACACTACATTAAAGAAACCTGATACAAGCAGGAATAAAGGTTGCTCAGAAAACGAAACAAAGGGACAATAAAATAAACAGAGAAACGAGAAAACTTATGGAAAAAAGACAACAGCTTCTAGCAACAAACAGTAGATACAGCAGAGAATATAAAGATCAAACAAAACCATTAAAAGGAAGGTAACGGAAGACATCAGAAAATATAATGAAACAGAAGTAGAGAAAGTAATAGAACGGTATAGCGGACTGAAATACAAAACTGAAGACCGTGGACAGGAAGAAGGGGAAGAGAAAGACTTCAGATGCGATGGAAAGACGATATTGTAAAAGCTGCAGGAACTAACTGGAAAAGCGCAGCCAAGGACAGACGGAAATGGAAAGATTTGGGTAAGGCCTATGTCCAAAGTTGGATAGAAATGGGCTAAAGAAGAAGAACATAGACATAGCAACCAATAGAGATCTCTGTAAAATACAAGAGATTATACGATGGGAAGACAGAGAAGACATGAGTGGAACCAACATATTACACGATAATGAGTGACAAACTCGAATAGAACGGGATTTATAAGCAACGAGAATCAGACCATCAGGAAGACTTTTTAAAGATTGCGAGGTAGCTGTCAACCAACAAACCTAAAGCCTAGTATAAGATGAACTACACTAGGTTCGCTTTCAAGATGCAGTAGAAATAAACAAACCAAGACACGTTAAATGCTACTAGGAGCACTTCCGAATCATAATTTACAATGTATAAACTTTGGAAATCATGATTTGGGATTTACAATGTATATACATTGTAAATTATGATTCGGTTGTGCTCCTAGTGGCATTTAACGTGTCTTGGTTTGTTTATTTCTACTGCATCTTGAAAGCGAACCTAGTTGTAGATGAAGATTGTCATATATTATGTTAAACACATGTTTCATACATTTTTAAAAACACAAGAATGAATAGAATTTACTACATATTCAAGAGTTTATTTATAATCCCAATTCCAAAAACTGGAGCAAAGTATTGAGTTATGAAAAAGAATATCCTTTGAATGTTTGAATAAAACATCGACTGCAGTTGTTTAAATTACTTCAGAACTAAATTTTAACGACTCCGCAAATTGCAGAGCTCTGAAAACTTGATCAGAATTTTCAAATACGTCATCCGCTTCAGCAAAATATGTAAAATTATGTGTCAACATGGATCTAAACCGTCGTCATCTCAACGGGGTAAACAGATTTTAATTTCTGTTCTCATTTCCGGATCATTAACTTCGGGAGCGTAGTATATTTCGCCCATCTTTTGCAATGAAATTATGTTATAAAAAAAAGTCGAAAACATTACGGACCCCGACTAACTCCAAATAGGCTAGTTTGCATAGATTTCCCATAATTTGATCCCATTTTAAGTTAATAAAAGAATAAATAATATAAATATAACTTACATGTTTTAAAACTACCAAAGAATAGAAGCACAAAGCTCTTACCTGAAAAAAAAAATATTAAAAATTTAGAATTTAAATATTCTCTAAGTATAATTAATTATAACATGTGCACTATTAATTCATATACGGCATTTATTAATTTTATACACCTATGCTTTCTTTTATCAATGCTGAGCTAATTTTGTCTAATTCTAGTGACTTTTTACAAAAATAGCCAAACACATAAAAAAGATAGGAATAACAACAGCTTTCAAAACTAAAATAAGAATTTACATTAGAACATTAAGAACAATAAAAAATATGAAAAAACAATTAAGAAACGCTTTTTTATTAGTTACGAGCGACTAAAATTAAAAATATTATAAAATTAAAATATTATACTTATATCAACTAAAAAGCAAAAAATAATAAAAAATTTAACTCGAAGGATTATTCGAAAAAAACTGTTAGACAGATTAAATATACAAAAATCTCACACATTCGTTAAAAAGTTGAAAAAATCTAACACATTCGTTAACAAAAAGCGTGGGGTGAAAACCGTTTATTCGATTAAGACGCTTTTCTTTAACGAATGTGTTGGATTTTATAAATTTTTTAATGAATGTGTGAGATTTTTGTATATTTAATCTGTCTCAACAGTTTTTTTTCGAATAATCCTTTGAGTTTTAATTTTTTTTATTTTTTGATTTTTAGTTGATTTTTTTATATTTTTAATTTCAGTCACTCGTAACTAAAAAAAAGCGTTTCTTAAAATTTTTTTTCATATTTTTAAATTTTTTACTTTTTAGTCTTACACTTCTTAAACATTAAAATATTTCGTCATGTTTATTAAAATATATGTATAAAACATATGATGTACAAACATGAAAAGTAGTCGGAATCGGCAAAAAATTTGAAGCATAACGTAAACAATTAACGTAAAAAGTGAAATTAGGTATAGTTCATATATAATTAGCTACAATCTGTAAAAGTTTCAAGTTTCTTCATTGTAAAAAACAAGAGAATTTAAGCATTTTCCATTAAAATCGTTTTTATTTATTTAAACAATTAATAAACATAAAAAATATTGACTATTCGTGTATTGTTCCCGCGAATGCATATGTCTGCAAACTTTCATTCATTTGCATTGAAGAAAAGGCAGTCAAATTAACGTCTAAGGGCCAGTTGTTCGAACGCTAATCAAAAATGATAATTATCAAATATTTAATTACAATTATATTTGATTAAGCGTACTTCTGACAGATGTCACATTTTGAGGTTATGTAGACATTGTTGACTGATTTATTTTATTATTTTGGTTTTAATCTAAAATAAACTATAATTAAACTCTTTGTGATGTTAATTTCTTGTTTTTACTTACAAATCAATAAGCAATTTTTAATAATGTAACAGCTGCGGCTATATTTTAATTACTGCTTTACCTACAATCAGTGAATGATTAGTTTTTTACATGTATTTTTGATGTGTCGATTTGATTTCCATCAAGAAAATTGATTACAATAAACTGATTGATTTTAATCAACTTCTTAATTAGCGTTCGAACAACCCGCCTTAAATATTTGACCCAAACGATTGAACTAAAGAAAAGCGTTTAATAAGAGCCGAAAGAAAAATCAATTAAAGAGTCGTGTTTACAAACTGACATGTAGTGACTGTCCAAAAACTTACATTGGTCAAACTGACAGAAACTTTAACATACGTATAGCAGAACACAAAAGGGCATTCAATAATAGAAAAACAAATTCTACGTACGACTTCAACCATAGAGGTATATATTAACATAGAGTGAGCCTTCACTCCGCGCGTCCTGACGACAAGATCTCTTCGACTGGTTTGCGCTATCTCTTTCTAGCACATTGTACCGAGAAACTAAGATGAAATTAAGGTGTGGAGTGTGGAGGTGTGTACCGAGGAGTACAACTGTCGCAGCTTAATATGCGTAAGAGTGAAACAGCACTAATCCAAAGAAAAAAGATGGTGTCGTCACTTCGCTTTGAATGACACTCTCTCTATGTCAATATATACCTCTATGACTTCACCTTCTGGAGATCATAATCATTCTTTTAATGAACAGTATAAAATACTCCATATTCAAAATAAAGGCCTTAAGCTATCTTTATTAAGATCTATGCGAATTAATAAATTAAAAAATACAGATATAGGTAATTCTGAATGACCAACTTGAGACAAACAGCTCCCTACTCCTCAACCTAGTCAGTTGACTTTAAAATGCAGACACATAGTAAAATAAACCACTTGAGAAAGGCACCTTGCCGAAATAGCTGTAGTGCAAGGGTTCTCAATCTGTGGTACATGTACCACTGCTGGTACATATCATTATTTGGGATGGTACACAAAAACAGCCAAAAGCCAGCACATTTTTGTAGTTATAATAAATTTACATTCAAGATGCACAGTGGCGTAGCTAGTCCCGCAGGGGCTCCATATCAAAGTTTGTCGCGGGGCCCTTTTCCACCACTGATATGGCATAGTGCTAAAAAAAAGTTCAACAAAAGAAGCAAAAACGCTTGTATAGAATAGAATAGAAATATGCTTTATTGTCACTGAAAGTTTTACAATTTTATGGACAAAGCTTACAAAGATTAGGAAAAAACAATAACAAATACAGTTTACTGAAATTCAAAAATCGTCAATATTATTACAAAATAAAAGATAATGAAATAAAACAAAACAAATATAGGGTGTTTCATTATTAACTGGAAATATTTTAACTGTAGATTCCTGGGCTTAAAATATTAAGGATTAACCCAAATCACCTACCCCGAAAATGCTTCCTAACGGAGCTGGAGTTCTTTGAAGATAGTGACTTTTCATCAAATTTTTTTAATTCATACCTCTAGAACACTTCTATTTAGAAAAACGAAAACTGGTACGTCTATATATCTTCCAGATATAAATCGATTTCATAAATTGTGAATTTCTAGTACCGGTCATATGTGTCCTCTTTGGGTAGGGCAACGGTTATTTTATCGCATACCTTTTTGTCTTTGACTTTTAAACATTTTTGACACTGGATTGATAAATCGTGAGGCATTCTAGTACCAAAAGTTAGTCTTACTTTAGGTCGGTAGGATACACCGTCTTCTAGAAAAATCGATTTGAAAATGTTTAATTTTTTTAATTTGAACAAAATTTGAAAATTTTTTCAAAAAAATGGTATATTTTACCGACCTAAAGCAAGAGTAACTTTTAGTACTAGAATACCTCATAATTTGTCAAAAATGTTTCAAAATTAAACACACATTAGGTAGTTGACCTACCTAAAACGGACGCATATAATCGGTACTAGAAATTCGCAATTGATGAAATCGATTCATCTCTGGAATAAACGTACCAGTTTTCGTTTTTTGTTTTTGCGTTAAATCTTAATATTTTGAGCCCAGGAATCTACAGTTAAATTATTTCCAATTATGAATGAAACACCTTGTATATTGCAAAATTTAAATAAATTGCAAATTGCATAATACATCCTTAGAAACTAATAAGTTCTGCGTATAAAACCCAAATATAGATAATAATGATTAAAATAATAAACTATAATAAAGTCGAAAAATAGATTTGAATTGTTGAGACTCGTTGTTTTAAAACAGATTCAGTTTTTTCAAGCCAAGGTTAAATGGACATAGAAAATGAACGTAAACAAAGAAGCTCTGTAATTTAACGGCGAACAACCGGCAAATGCATAGATACACTTAAATACAATTTATAGATAAAGAACAGATTATAGCCCGGTTATAGATAAATGAGAAATTTAAAGCGATAGACCAATTGGTGTACAAGTGGTAATACCATTTGTACACCAATTGGTCTATCTCTTTAAATTTCTCATTTATCTATAACCGGGCTATACACGAAAATATACGCAAACAATACACAGTGTTTCAATGTTTCAAATATTCAAAGGTAAAGCGATTACAAATATTGCAATTTGGCATTATAAACATTATACAATGTCTCACATACAACCAACGGTGAATAGACAATAAAAAGTAGCTTGAAAACAAAAAAGCTATGTAGTTATAGAAAGGAGGGAGGCAGAAAATAGATAGATATGCACCTCTACATAAATATAGTTTATATATAGATAAAGTATCCATTTCACGAAAATGTCGATATCCAAACAATATACACTGTTCAAAGCGTTTTAATAGTGAAATAATTGTAGAATATTCTGTTCAATTTTTTGAATGGAATTTTGTGTCGACATGCCGCGCTGGGGTTCCTGAATGTCGGGGGCCCCGTATAATTGATACGGCGGTAGCTACGCCTCTGAGATGCAGTAGAAATAAACAAACCAAAACACGTTAAATGCTACTAATCTTTATTTCAAGTTAAGAATAGAATTAAGCTTACGGAGATCACTATTGCCAAACTTCTCGCGTACGGGTGGATACTCGACTGCCGATATACGATTCATTCTAGTCAGTACGGCGTGGCATCGCCGCGCTGCTATCGCTCATAAGAAATACATGGGGCTGTCTCCGCAATGTTCTATTCTAAACGTGAAACGCTCATAGGAGCACTCCCGTATCATAATTTACAATGTGTAAACTTTGGAAATCATGATTTGGGATTTACAATGTATTTTTTTTTCTCGTAGATGGCTGTTATTGCATATTTGAATATGGTTTTTAATTACAAATAACTTTTCATAATAAATTTTTTTGATATTTTGAAATATAAAGGTAGTTTGCTCTTGAGCGAAATTAATATTTTTTGACATACCTCGTATACTGTTGACAAAATTTGATATCTGATGATTGCACCTTAGGTTTTAGACTATGCAGAGCACTTTATAAAGAATGACTTTTTTTCGTAAAATTGATATTAAAAAAGTTTCCCATATGGTGCAAAGTTACGCAGACACCCTGTATAAGTACATGTTGTGGAACTATTGAAAACAATAGTTTTCAATGTATTATTGTTAAACGAGTAACTAAATGAAACCGTGTTAAAATTATGCTTTTATCACCTACTGTAAATTATATTCGAAAAGAAGGATAACTGTTTGAAATAAAAATGGAAATCATTTCTCCGGATGACAATTTCACGGCAGTGGTTCTACCGGAAACAGTCCCTCTACGTCTCTGTTTTAGGCACTAATAATGAGACGCAAGAAATCAGCCGAGCGCTCAATTTCGCGGAATACCGTATGGCTTTTCGAATGTATCCATCTTATATCTTATCAAGAATCTATACACCTGGGTCTATAAAAAGTTGTGGTTTTTCGTAAAAAGATTCTTTTGGTTAGGCCAGCTATTTCCTGTCATTGGACGATTTGAAACGAATATTAGCACGATCAAATAAAATTAAATTAAAATGTAATATCGTACAGGTTGGAACAAATTTTATATCAAATTTTAGGTGAAAACAAAAAATATTTGCAAGAAAGTATCTAATTTATATAAGGGGATCATTGTTTAAATAATTAAAAAGGGGTCATTTTTAATTATGGGATATTTAAATGGGTCAAATTTTAAGGAAAAAGCATTCATGTAAGGGGCCGTCCATTAATCACGTGAGGCTCGAAAGGGGGGGGAGGGGGTCTATAAAAAATCACGAAATGTCTCAATCCACGTGATATACGTGGTCTTGAACGTCAAAATGTATCACCAAGGGGGAGGGGGGGTTAAAAAATGCTAAAAAAAACCTCACGTGATTAATGGACGGCCCCTAAGACATACCAAATTAAATTTGACCCTTAATTTATTTAAATAAATATAAATAAAGCTTGAAAAACAAATTTGCAAAAAAATATTATTTGCATTATATAAAGCACGACCAAAAATCTATGGAATGACACCAAATATGACCCCCACTACAAGGGAATGGGAGTCGTGTTTGGTGTCACTCGATATATTTTTAAAGAATATCAAACATGTGTCTTTGGTTTTTTATTTCGCTGTTAGTCCAGAGTAATAAGAATTTTCTCGGGGCACTCAAAGATCCAGGTAGCTGACTACTTTTTTAGTTATTGTAGACCTATAGGAAGAAAACCTACTTGTTTCCTGCCTAGAGTTCGCGTCCGTTTTTTAATTATTAACAATTTAGTGCAAAAATCGCGATTTTTTCGATTTCTTGCACTCCATTCAAAAGCTAAATAGTTGACATAAAATTACAAAATTCAGTTTTTTAGAAAATTGAAAAACCTTCAAAATGCCGATTTTTGAAAGTTAAAAAGTTAATTTGTTACTACGCAAACTGCAAAATAAGTGAAAATCGTTATTTGTTAATAACTTTTCAGTTAGAACTTGTCCTATTCGCCTCAGCATTTCGCGGTATCAGAGCCGCGACAAACTATTTGGCCCAGCTTAAAAGCTGAATAGTTGTGATGATCCGAATAAGGCCACAAGGGAAATCAAGTCAAGTAGAATACTTTCATCTAACAATAAAACACTGAAAACGTTTGTTTTCTATACTTCCACAAAATTTATTATAACTAAGTGACTACAGCTGTTTCGGCGGAGTGCCTTTCTCAAGTGATATAGTTTATACAGCTCCGTCATATAAACTTTCAAAAAAACTGTCAGATATTATTACAGAATACACTAAATTTTCACCTAAATTCACCGTAAAAAATACACTAGAACTAGTTAATAAAATACAACATTTTCAATTGCCCAACAACTCCAGACTAATTTCATTTGACGTAAAAAATCTTTTTCCTAGTGTTCCTCCTACAGAAACTTTTGTTTTAGTTAAAAATCTTTTAGACCATAATAGTACAAATCCGATCATTGCATCTGAAATTTTACAACTTCTTGAAATTTGCATAAATCAAGACTATTTTGAATTCAATAATCAAATATACACAAACAACAGTGCAGGACTTATTATGGGTAATCCTCTAAGCCCATTGCTATCAGATATATTTATGAACCAACTTGAAACAACAATTTCTAAACATCCCGTATTTAAACAGTTCTTATATTGGTGGAGATACGTGGATGATATACTAGTATGCTTTACAGGTACTAACAGACAACTTGACCAATTTCTATCATATATTAATTCACTTCATAATAATATTGAGTTTACAATAGAAACAGAACAGAATAACTCCATAAACTTTCTAGATGTAACGATTTCCAGACTACACAACAAACATGAGTTCTCCGTATATCATAAACCTACCCATACTGACACAACTATACACAATTCATCATCCCATCCTACACAACACAAATTAGCAGCCTACCATAGCATGATACATAGACTGACAGAAATTCCCATGACAAAAAATAACTTCGAGATAGAACTAAACATCATTAAACAAATAGCAGTAAACAACGGCTATAACGAACAAACAGTTAACAAAATTTTAAACCAAAAACTCCATAAGAAAGCCCTGAAATTAGTGTATCCACCACCACAGAAAGAACCCAGTACCTTCTGCTCTCTCACATATACTGGCAAGATAACAACAAAGATAGCCAGATACATAAAAAAGAAAGGAATAACACCAGCTTTCAGAACTAACAACAACTTAAGCAAATATATTAAGAACAATAAAAGCCGAAAGAGAAAGCAACTACAGAGTGGTGTGTACAAACTAACTTGTGGTGACTGTCCGAAAACGTACATCGGTCAAACTGGCAGAACTTTTGACAAACGGATAGCAGAACACAAAAGGGCTTTCAACAATAGAAAAACAGACACTTCTACATACGCACTTCACCTTCTAGCTAGATCATAATCATTCTTTCAATGAAGAGTTTCAAATTCTACATATTATTCAAAATAAAGGCCTTAAGCTATCTTTTTTAGAATCTATGGAAATTAATAAACTGAAAAATACAGATATAATTCTGAATGACCAACTCGAGACAAACAGCTCCCCACTCCTCAACCTCTTCAGTTGAAGACTTAAAAAGGCAAACACATTGTAAACTATATCACTTGAGAAAGGCACTCCGCCGAAACAGCTGTAGTCACTTAGTTATAATAAATTTTGTGGAAGTATAGAAAACAAACGTTTTCAGTGTTTTATTGTTAGATAAAATGAACTTCCATCAAGTAACGGTCGAATCCATCAATTAGAATACTTTCATTTCGATAATGACTTTTTAAGTGCTGAGCATTTACTGAACAAAGTTTTAGGGGTAGTTTTCTTTTATTCGATGTGTAGCCGGCAGTGGTAAAGTACTGAATTTACAATTTTATTGGTATTTAAAACATGTTAAGGAATGAAATGCGGAAACATCGTAAGAAAACCCGCCGTTTCATGAAAAAATAAGTGTTCGTGAAGCAATATAATATGCCGAACTCACCAAATGGAAATTGTAATTCGAATAAACTATTTTACTCCAGGGTAATTAGCTAGAAATAGACCATGTTCGGGACACTCAAAGATCCAGGTAGCTGACTACTTTTTTAGTTATTGTAGACCTATAGGAAGAAAACCTAAGTACCTGTTTCCTGCCTAGAGCTCGCGTCCGTTTTTTTTATTATTAACAATTTAGTGCAAAAATCGCGATTTTACCGATTTTTTGCACCCCATTCAAAAGCTAAATAGTTGACATAAAATTACAAAATTTAATTTTTTTGAACATTAAAAAACCTTCAAATTGCCGATTTTTGAAAGTTAAAAAGTTAATTTGTTACTACGCAAACTGCAAAATAAGTGAAAATCGTTATTTGTTAATAACTTTTACTAAAACTATCTTAGAACTTTAGTGTTTCACCCAAAGTTGGGTATTGGCGTACTTAACAAACCTTCAAAATTTGAGACCGATCCATTAATTAGTTTAAGAGTTATTATATTTGTTCATCCCAGAGACCTTGATTTTGCAATAAGATAAGACAGAAAATAATGAAGATTGGGCAATTCTGAATATGCCAAATGAAAGTAGAAGAGTGATAGTATCAAAATGTATTAAAAAAAGATTAAAAAAATAATTAATATAGTCAAAAATCCTAATGCCAAATTTTTGAAATTTTGTAGTTTATAAGCATTTAGAATAACTTTAAAAATGTTGTCCGTAGAAACAATCTTCTTATATATTCGAAAAATAGTATTTTAACACGAATTTTCAAATAAAAAAATTACCCTGGGTTCATTTGGGACGAAGTTAGTCATATTATGTTTTTTTTTTTAATTCAGAGCTAATTTGTTTATAATAATTAAGGAATCTCATTAATGGCATTTTAAAGAATGGGATTTGTATTTTTTTCTAAAAAAAATTGCACAAACATTGTACCTTTACAGCACGCTCTACAACTTTTCAAAAATGTAGTTCGAACGATTACTAGGGGGAACCTACAAATCCACCGAGTTAAAATACCGAAAAAGCAATTTCAAAGGAATATAATTTTCTGTATCTCCGGATGAACTCAATGGATTTTGATCTTTCTTTTTTTAATTTGTATGTAATTCCTACGTACATTACAAATATGCAATTTGTTTATAAATTTATTAATTAATAAACATTCTAATTTGTTTAAACAATTCTTGAAAAAATATTTTTTTTACAAAAATCTATTTTTTTAATCATAGTATCATTAATGATCATAGAAAAAGTTTAAGTACACTTTATTAAATAAATGATTTTTATTAGATAAATATTTATTGAAGATAATTTATTTATTAAAGTATTTAACTTTTTCTATGATTAATAACGATAGTATGATTAAAATCATAGATTTTTGGGAAAAAAATTATTTTTTCAAAAATTGTTTAAACAAATTAGACTGTTTATTAATTAATAAATGTCTAGACAAATTGCATATTTGTAATGTACAGAAAAATTACATGCAAATTAAAAAAAGAACGATCAAAATATATTCAGTAAATCCCGAGATATAGAAAATGATAGTAGTTTTAAGTTGGCTTTTTTAGTTTTTGAACTCGTGCATTTGTCGGCTCCCAGCTCCCCCTTCACTTAGGTACCACGACTAGTCACCAATTGAACTACATTTTTAAAGATTCGTGTAAAATACCAGCTTTTCTAATATGTAAAATGATTTTTTCTATGGACAATATTTTTAAAGTTATTCTAAATGTTTATAAACTACAAAACTTCACAATTTTGGCATTAGGATTTTTGACTATATTAGATAATTTTTTTATCTTTTTTAGTACATTTTGATAGCATCAGTTTTCTACTTTCATTTGGCATACTCAGAATTACCCTATCTTCATTATTTTCTGTCTTATGTTATTGCAAAATAAAGGTCAAAAATCGGCATTTTGAAGGTTTTTAAATGTTCTAAAAAATTAAATTTTGTAATTTTATCGAAAAATCAAAAATAAAAAAATCGAAAAAATCGCGATTTTTGCACTAAATTGTTAATAATGAAAAAACGGACGCGAACTCTAGACAGGAAACAGGTAGGTTTTCTTCCTATAGGTCTACAATAACTAAAAAGGTAGTCAGCTACCTGGATCTTTGAGTGTCCCGAACATGGTCTATTTCTAGATTATTACGCTGGAGTATGTGTATTTCTCCAGATATTACATTGTTTCTATAATATTTCCGATTATAGCGCCATCTATCATTTATCACTTACTTTTGCATAAGAAATCCAAATCTGCCATAAAAAATGGGTTCCTATTTAAGATTTCAAAGTTGCCCATCACCACCCCCAGGGGTTGGGTGTGAGTGTTGTTTTTGGTGTCTTTCGATAGATTTTTGTATCGAAGTATTGAAAACATGTTTTTTTCAGTTTTTTGATCCAATGTAAGGCCGGCTTAAACCGCCCACTCACGATACTGCGGTGTCGTTCGACGAAATCGTCGATGATATCAATTGAGGGGGCCAGACGTAAAAGGGTTTAAGTGCAGTTTTGATAGTTCTGAGATAATCAGCTTCAAAGTTGTTTTTTATAAATTCTAGGAGTCATTAAACTAAAATATACCTCGTCCAATTTACTTACCGTTGCACGTCATCCGCGCCATAGCCTGTGACACGATACCAACACGAAATATCTAGGCGGTAGGTGTGTTCCCCTTTAGAATCATTTTAATTCTAAAAAAGAACACACCCACCGCCTAAATATTTCGTGTTGGTATCGTGTCACAGGCTATGGCGCGGATGACGTGCAACGGTAAGTAAATTGGACGAGGTATATGTCCAGTGTACAATGTACTATAAAATGATAAAAATATAAGGGTATATTATTACTCTTACTATGTACATCCTTCCTTTTTTTCAATTATTAAAAAAATGTACTTGAATCGGTACATGGTGTTGATAAATGTTACTGGTAAAACGGTTCAAGTGCAGATGGTACCTACATATTACTAATCATTTTTGTTCCAGCTGTTATCCACAGTGTAACTACAACTGGCACGTTGCATAATACTTAATTAGTCTTCAAAATTGGTCACAAATCTAATATTTATTTACTTGAAAATAATCCTGTATTAACATGTGTTTACACATTACAGAATACTAAAAATAGTTTTGTGGTAAAATGGTTCAAGCACACTTAAACCCGTTTATTATTAATATTTTTTTTACAGAATACTAAAAATAGTTTTGTGGTAAAACGGTTCAAGCGCACGGTTAAACCTGTTTACTACCAAAACAAACTGCAATTGTTTTCAGTGAACTAAATGTATCGCGTGAAGTTGGCGACCCTTTTTTTAGGAATCGTAAAATTTTTGAGAGTTCTGGGTAGATTAACAATAGTTCTGGAGTTCTAGACCAAAATTAGCAATAGTTCTGGGAAATAAATGCTCAAAAAGCTTAAACGGCGAAAAGGGGCGCTAACTTCACGCGGCGCCCCTTTTGCACGCTACATGAGTTCTGGTGCGTTTAATGTAATCCTAATACATAGTTCTGGAGTTCTTGAAAATATTTTCAATAGTTCTGAACAAGTTTCGGAGATATCGAGGTTTAAAGATTTCAAGTAAAAAGTCTATTTTTCCGGTAAATCACTAAAAACGCGTCAGAAATGAGTTCTGGCGTGAGTTCTGGGTAGCGCCCGAAGAGTTCTAGGGATAATCCAAAAAAAATTTTCAGAAAAAATCAAAAACAAAAAAAAAGAGCGATCATTGAGTAGTTTTCGCGAGAAAGTGATTTTGGACCATAAAGCACGAAAATCACGTCGGAAAAGAGTTCTGGCGTGAGTTCTAGATAGCGCCCCGAGAGTTCTGAAGATTATCCAAAAGATGTTTCGCGAAAAAATCAAAAACAAGAAAACTAGAGCGATAATTAAGTTACGTTTTCACAAAAAGAGATTTTGGACCATAAAGCACGAAAATGACGTCGGAAAAGAGTTCTGGGTAGCTCCCCAAGAGTTCTGAAGATAATTCCAAACAAGTTTCGCGAAAAAATCAAAAACAAAAAAACTAGAGCAAAAACTTAGTGCAGCGTTTTCGCGACAAAGTGATTTTCGACCATAACGAACGAAAATCTCGGCGGAAAAGAGTTCTGGCGTGAGTTCTGGGTAGCGCCCCACGAGTTCTGAAGATAATTTCAAACAAGTTTCGCGAAAAAATCAAAAACAAAAAAACTAGAGCAAAAACTTAGTGCAGCGTTTTCGCGAAAAAGTGATTTTCGACAATAGAGCACAAAAATCTCGGCGGAAAAGAGTTCTGGCGTGAGTTCTGGGTAGCGCCCCAAGAGTTCCGAAGATTATCGAAAAGAAGTTTCGCTAAAAATCAAAAACAAGAAAACTAGAGCGATAATGAAGTTACGTTTTCGCAAAAAGTCATTTTCGACCATAAAGCACGAAAATGACGTCGGAAAAGAGTTCTGGCGTGAGTTCTGGGTAGCGCCCCAAGAGTTCTGAAGATAATTCAAAACAAGTTTCGCGAAAAAATCAAAAACGAAAAAAATAGAGCAAAAACTTAGTGCAGCGTTTTCGCGAAAAAGTGATTTTCGACCATAAAGCACGAAAATCTCAGCGGAAAAGAGTTCTGGCGTGAGTTCTGGGTAGCGCCCCGAGAGTTCTGAAGATTATCCGAAAGAAGTTTCGCGAAAAAATCAAAAACAAGAAAACTAGAGCGATAATTAAGTTACGTTTTCACAAAAAGTGACTTTCGACCATAAAGCACGAAAATGACGTCGGAAAAGAGTTCTGGCGTGAGTTCTGGGTAGCGCCCCAAGAGTTCTGAAGATAATTCAAAACAAGTTTCGCGAAAAAATCAAAAACAAAAAAACTAGAGCAAAAACTTAGTGCAGCGTTTTCGCGAAAAAGTGATTTTCGACCATAACGAACGAAAATCTCGGCCGAAAAGAGTTCTGGCGTGAGTTTTGGGTAGCGCCCCAAGAGTTCTGAAGATAATTTAAAACAAGTTTCGCGAAAAAATCAAAAACAAAAAAACTAGAGCAATAATTAAGTTACGTTTTCCTCAAAAGTCATTTTCGACCATTAAGCACGAAAATGACGTCGGAAAAGAGTTCTGGCGTGAGTTCTGGGTAGCGCCCCAAGAGTTCTGAAGATAATTCAAAACAAGTTGCGCGAAAAAATCAAAAACAAAAAAACTAGAGCTATAATTAAGTTACGTTTTCGTTAAAAAGTGATTTTCGACCATAAAGCACGAAAATCTCGGCGGAAAAGAGTTCTGAAGATTATCAAGAAGAAGTTTCGCGAAAAATTAAAACAAAAAAACTAGAGCGATAATTAAGTTACTAAAAAGAGTTTTATATTATCACTTTTGCAATAGTTGTTTCATGAAAGATCCAATATTATAGCTTCTTCATATCAACCATGAAAAACTGCATTAATAAAATCATGTTTTAAAGAAATGTAGTTAATGCGGATGACATTCCGAGCGGATGACTCATTTCATCCGCTTTCGGAAAACGAACAGAGGCTGGGTTATACAATAGAAAAAAAAAATTGGCATACCGTTACCGAACAGGAATGTCCAATTTTATTTTATCGATTAGACTTTATTTTAACTAGCTTGTGAATATATCAGTCGCTCGCATTAATAACTAATCTTGAAATATTGCATTTTGTAGAATATTCAGTTTCCATGTTACTTATAGTAAAAATAGAAGTTTCGACTGCAACATGGACTTTCGCTTATAACTGTTAATGATTGAGCTGGAATCGTAGAAAATATGGTGCTATATTTTCGGAATTTAAAATAATTTATTTCTTGTAAACAGACGCTAACTTCGTGAAAAACTAGTGTTTACTTGTTTAGAGGGTCATTACTAAGCGATTTTGTGTATCAAGATTTATAGCATTAGCAAAAATTTTTTAATATTTTATCATTAACTATAAATATTAAAAAAATATTTTTTTAGTCTTTTTAATACTACCTTCAATAATAAAATTCTTCTTTCCATATGCGATTGATTATCATTTCTAAATAACAGAAATTCTTCAAATTCTTCATATTAAAAAAATTTTGCTAATGCTATAAATCTTGATACACAAAATCGCTTAGTAATGACCCTCTAAACAAGTAAACACTAGTTTTTCACGAAGTTAGCGTCTGTTTACAAGAAATAAATTATTTTAAATTCCGAAAATATAGCACCATACTTTCTACGATTCCGGCTCGATCTTTAACAGTTATAAGCGAAAGTCCATGTTGCAGTCGAAACTTCTATTTTTACTGTAAGTAACATGGAAACTGAATATTCTACAAAATGCAATATTTCAAGATTAGTTATTAATGCGAGCGACTGATATATTCACAAGCTAGTTAAAATAAAGTCTAATCGATGAAATAATATTGAACATTCCTGTTCGGTAACGGTATGCCAATTTTTTTCTGCTATTGTATAACGCCTCTGTTCGTTTTCCGAAAGCGGATGAAAGAGTCATCCGCTCGGAATGTCATCCGCATTAACTACATTTCTTTAAAACATGATTTTATTAATGCAGTTTTTCATGGTTAATATGAAGAAGCTATATTATTGGATCTTTCCTGAAACAACTATTTTAAAAGTGAAAATATCAAACTCTTTTCCGACGTGATTTCAGTGATTTATGGTCACAAATCACTTTCTCGCTAAAACGTAACTTAATTATCGCTCTAGTTTTTTTGTTTTTAATTTTTCGCGAAACTTCTTCTTAATAATCTTCAGAACTCTTGGGGCGCAACCCAGAACTCACGCCAGAACTTTTTTCCGCTTTTTCGCGAAAACGTAACTTAATTATAGCTCTAGTTTTTTTGTTTTTGATTTTTTCGCGAAATTTGTTTTGAATTATCTTCAGAACTCTTGGGGCGCTACCCAGAACTCACACCAGAACTCTTTTCCGACGTCATTTTCGTGCTTTATGGTCGAAAATGACTTTTTGCGAAAACGTAACTTAATTATTGCTCTAGTTTTTTTGTTTTTAATTTTTCGCGAAACTTCTTCTTGATAATCTTCAGAACTCTTGGGGCGCAACCCAGAACTCACGCCAGAACTCTTTTCCGCCGAGATTTTCGTGCTTTATGGTCGAAAATCACTTTTTCGCGAAAACGTAACTTAATTATAGCTCTAGTTTTTTTTGTTTTTGATTTTTTCGCGAAACTTGTTTTGAATTATCTTCAGAACTCTTGGGGCGCTACCCAGAACTCACACCAGAACTCTTTTCCGACGTCATTTTCGTGCTTTATGGTCGAAAATCACTTTTTCGCGAAAACGTAACTTAATTATAGCTCTAGTTTTTTTGTTTTTGATTTTTTCGCGAAACTTGTTTTGAATTATCTTCAGAACTCTTGGGGCGCTACCCAGAACTCTCGCCAGAACTCTTTTCCGACGTCATTTTCGTGCTTTATGGTCGAAAATCACTTTTTCGCGAAAACGTAACTTAATTATAGCTCCAGTTTTTTTGTTTTTGATTTTTTCGCGAAACTTGTTTTGAATTATCTTCAGAACTCTTGGGGCGCTACCCAGAACTCACACCAGAACTCTTTTCCGACGTCATTTTCGTGCTTTATGGTCGAAAATGACTTTTTGCGAAAACGTAACTTAATTATTGCTCTAGTTTTTTTGTTTTTAATTTTTCGCGAAACTTCTTCTTGATAATCTTCAGAACTCTTGGGGCGCAACCCAGAACTCACGCCAGAACTCTTTTCCGCCGAGATTTTCGTGCTTTATGGTCGAAAATCACTTTTTCGCGAAAACGTAACTTAATTATAGCTCTAGTTTTTTTGTTTTTGATTTTTTCGCGAAACTTGTTTTGAATTATCTTCAGAACTCTTGGGGCGCTACCCAGAACTCTTTTCCGACGTCATTTTCGTGCTTTATGGTCCAAAATCTCTTTTTGTGAAAACGTAACTTAATTATCGCTCTAGTTTTCTTGTTTTTGATTTTTTCGCGAAACTTCTTTTGGATAATCTTTAGAACTCTCGGGGCGCTACCCAGAACTCACGCTAGAACTCTTTTCCGACGTGATTTTCGTGCTTTATGGTCCAAAATCACTTTCTCGCGAAAACTTTATTTCAATTATCGCTTTTTTTTTTGTTTTTGATTTTTTCTGAAATTTTTTTTTGGATTATCCCTAGAACTCTTCGGGCGCTACCCAGAACTCACGCCAGAACTCATTTCTGACGCGTTTTTAGTGATTTACCGGAAAAATAGACTTTTTACTTGAAATCTTTAAACCTCGATATCTCCGAAACTTGTAAAGAACTATTGAAAATTTTTTCAAGAACTCCAGAACTATGTATTAGGAACACATTAAACGCACCAGAACTCATGTAGCGTGCAAAAGGGGCGCCGCGTGAAGTTAGCGCCCCTTTTCGCCGTTTAAGCTTTTTGAGCATTTATTTCCCAGAACTATTGCTAATTTTGGTCTAGAACTCCAGAACTATTGTTAATCTACCCAGAACTCTCAAAAATTTTACGATTCCTAAAAAAAGAGTCACCAACTTCACGCGAATAACTAAATGTAATGGCAATAGACGGCGACTGTAGGGCGAAATAATAATATGCTTAAATCGTTTTACCACCAAGTTCTAATACCATTTAAGTATGCGAATCTGTGCTTAGAGTAAAATTTAAAAAAAGTTCTGCAATTCTGCAGTACTGCAGCATAGAAACCAGTTTTTCTGTGGTAAAATTGTAACGATTTTGTTGGACGCACGGTCAACACGATAAAAATGTTTGTCAATTAGTCGAATTCGATCAAATTGAACGACGCCGCAGTATCGCGACTAGCCGGCTTTACATAAGTACTATTACTTGTAAATTATATAAAATTCCATAATTTGTTTTTAAACACATTCAAAACAAAAAGCTCTCATGTTACCAGGTAATACCTCTTTAATTTGAACTGTAGAACCAGAGACCATCTGACTGGAAATAAATAGTTAAAAAACCGGGAAGCAATTGAATCACTAACAATGAGCAGCAGATGTACACAGTCACCAGTGGCGGACCTAAAAATGCATATAATCATTGACCTACAAAACAAATTGGGTCATTTGTAAATGCGGGAATAATGTATAACACGTCAAGTTATATTTTTTAAAATAATGGACATAAAAAAAGATAAAAATGGAGAAATGCTGACTGCCGAAAACAAAATAACAGAGAGATGGGCTGAATATCTTGAAGAGCTCCTGAATATCCAAAATTTCACTGAAGAAAACGATAAAAACAATGAAAATGATGGAAACAACGGAAAACTTGAGTATCAAACGAATGGATTCCTCCGTTACGTTAGCCGCCATCTTGATTTTAAAGGAGAACGGTTTCTGTTCAATATCTCCGCCATATTTAACTTTTCGACAAAAATGGTAGGAACTGAAATTGTTCCAAATAAATCGTATTTACACTTACTACAATTTCTTTTTAACAATTTTTGTTGTGAGGTCGATATTTTCCGAGTTAATTGTAGTTGCAGTATACACCTATATTTTTGACTATGCTATTGCATGTAACTTTTTTAGTATTTTAATATAATTCAAATCCTTCTAACCTCTTAAAGTCCTATGTTTTGGCTATCTGTGGGCAAATTTTCAGCCAAATCGATTATGATGTATTTTGGAAATGGAGGAAAATGTAAAAAACAGTATTTTAACGTTTTCTACACTATAAAATTGGATCAAAAACTTGTTTTGAATCAAAATAACTTGTTATAGTGCCATATAATGACATTCTTAAGTCCATTCTTTTAAAATAATGTTTTCCATTGATACTTTACGATAGAAAATGCAAATGTGTTTAAATAAATACGAAATCACTGTAAAATCGTTTAAAATAACATTTTGAAAAAAAAAGAGAAGAAGACAATTCGACGTTAAATGTTTTATTTCTACATCCCGTAGATGCTATATACCAATTTTCAGACAAATAGGAGATCCAAAAGTTTTTTTGATCCAAAATTGAGTGATTTGAAATGGAATCACCCAAAGATGTTACATACTTCAAATGAAGTACGTAAAAATACCTTGGTCACATAAGCACTAAAATTAATAGACCTATATTTGTGACATTAAATATTTATGTTGCAGTGTCCTTAGTATCTAATAGAAAGAAAGAAAATGTACCTATGCTACCACAATTTGGATAATTGTGGTACTATTACAGATAGGTACTGCAATTGAGAAATACTTAAAAAAACCTTCAAACGAAATGTGTGAATATGAAGACTTTATATTATATTTCAAACAATGTACGTAAAAAAAAGTACCCTTGTACCACCGTCAGTCAAATAAGTACTAAAATTAACAGAATATATCTTTGTGGCATTCGATATTTGTATTGCAGTGTCCTTAATATCTAATAAAAGAAAGATTGTATATTTAAATATAGTGAGACAGGTATTAATGTGTTTAAGTATGTTTGCTGTGCTAAAATGAATGTTTATGTAAAACTTTTACAACTTTCTTCAGGTCTCCAATGCCGCTGCCGGTTTTAACGATACATAGCAACCTAGTTTTAGATTTTACATGTGTCTATATATCACTATTCAATCTACAAGTTGATTCATAATAGACCGGACTGTATCGTCGCCCCCGTTAGCGAAATTATTCCGATTCGATTTTTATGCACAACACAGGGTGCTAGGTGGTGCCGTGGTAGAAAAATTGTTTAAACAATTTTTTTTAGATAATTTGGGTTATTCTGAGCAAAAAAGGTCTTTTGTGATTTTTCTCTAAAATTGATTGTTGTCGAGTTATACGCGATTTAAAATTTTAAAAATGCGAAAATGGCCATTTTTAAGCTTAATAACTCGATTAAAAATTATATTATGAAAGTCAGAAAGTGATCAAATCAAAATTTAAAACCCCTCCTTCAAGATCCTGAAGAAATTTTACAAAGCTGTTATTTTTAACTATTAACAATTAGCGCTATAGTCCAGGCTGGGTCGTCGCTCCCGTTAGCGAAATTATTTCGATTAGATTTTTTTGCACAAAGTTACTCAAAAAGAGGTCCTTATAACAAATCCACAGGGTGCTAGGCTGTGCCGTGGTCGAAAAATTGTTTAAACAATTTTTTTAAACGAATTCACAAAAATAATTTTTCTACTTCGAACAAATTTTTTTTAGATAATTTGTGCCATTCTGAGCAAAAAAGGTCTCTTGTGATTTTTCTCTTAAATTGATTGTTGTCGAGTTATACGCGATACGCTTAGTTATTAAATCTTGAAAATGGCTATTTTCGCATTTTTCAAATTTTAAATCGCGTATAACTCGACAATAATAAATTTTAGAGTGAAAAAATTTGTTCGAACTGAAAAAATTATTTTTGTGAATTTGTTTAAAAAAAATTGTTTAAACAATTTGCCGCCTGGCACCCTGTGGATTTGTTATAAGGACCTCTTTTTGAGTAAGTTTGTGCAAAAAAGTCGAATCGGAATAATTTCGCTAACGGGGGCGACGATACAGCCCAATCTATAAAGAATGAGTACTATTTTGGCTGACGGTCTACGTTAATTAGGAAACAGGTCCTGATAACTTTCACTAAATTCCCGATATGATGAGGGTTTGCTCACTACGGAGAGCAATGGTAAGAGAGCTTACTCCCTGGTATTTATATTCGTGAATTCTCGTATTTAAAATAATGTATTTATTTTACATAGCGATCGAAACTATATTATCGATCGCTATGTAAAATAAATACATTATTTTAAATGTGAGAATTCACGAATATAAATACCAGGGAGCAAGGGTCGGAGCGAGGATATAATTCATTGCTCTCCGTAGTGAGCACAACTTGAGGAAATTAATATATACAGTGTGTAAAATATTTTGATTCCTGATAGGTTTAGGAAGAGTTTGTGATAAACGGTTTTTTGAAGAAATCAAGTTGTCTATGTAAGTAAATTAGAAATATACAGGGTGTGTATTTAACGTCTCAATAAATGGCTGAAATATAAACAACCCACGTTTTGTAGATGACACAGCCCTTCTTGCAAATAGTCGAGAAAAGTTAATTGATCTCAGATGACTAATTGAAAATGAAAGTCAAATATTTGGTCTACAGTTAAACATATCAAAGGCAAAGATTATGATGTGGATAGACTAGGTACATAACAACCATCCACACGTAACCCAGACTGACCGGTTTGAGGTTGTGAGCTCATACTTACATCTGGGATCATTGATTACAGACCAAGGGTTACTACGGGAAGAAATAAAACGTAGATGTGATCTAGCAAAAGTCGCCGTAAGAAAGATGGCCAAAATATGGAAGCAAATGTGGGAAAAACGAAACAAATCTTAAAAGATAAGAAAGAAGGTCTATTCAGGGCAAGACTAATAGAAAAAATATGTGAAACATATGAAAAGCAAGTAATATAATTTAGAGGAAGATGGCAAGTATTATTAGACATACTGCTATTGAAATACTTGGAAAAATGACAGGAAATAAGTTTGAGAATAAAGAGACCTGGTGGTGGTCAAACGGAGTTCAAGAAAAAATAAAAGAGAAGAGAAGTGGTATAAACAATGGCAAGAAAAAAGGTCAGACACAGCTTGACAGCTTTATAGCAGTATTAAAAGCTAAATCAGAAGCGTATACAAATATATACGATCAACTTGGTATCATGGAAGCAGCAACAAAGATATGTATATGTTACAGTTCAAGTTGATTATCCAGTTGGAGTTGACTCCAACTAGTTGGAGTCAACTCTAACGGCTGGTTTCAGTAAAAGTTGATTATAAATATAAAATGAAGATTTATATTCAACATTTACTAGTAAAAGTAGACTCCAACTAGGAAAAGTATACTCTTCCCAATGTCATTTAGTAAAAGTTGATTCTGATTCACACAAACAGCCGATTCTAGAAATTAAATGTTACTGAATATGTTCAAATTAGTCTAGGCTGTATCGTCGCCCCGTTAGGTAAATTATTCCAGTTCGATTTTTTTGCACAAACTTACTCAAAAAGAGGTCCTTATAAAATATCCACAGGGTGTCAGATGGTACTGTGGTCGAAAAATTGTTTAAACAATTTTTTTTAAACAAACTCACAAAAAAAATTCATTTACGACAATTTTCTTTACATCATTTGGGTCATTCGGAGCAAAAGGGGTCTTTTGTGATTTTTCTGTAAAATTTATTTTTCTCGAGTTATACGCGATTTAAAATTTGCAAAATACGAAAATGACCATTTTCAAGGCTTAATAACTCAGTTAAAAATTATTATTATGAAAGTCCGAAAGTCACCAAATAAAATTTTAACGACCCCCTTACAAGATACTGAAGAAATTTTTGTTATTATTTTATTACTAAGCGGTTACATATTTTTAATTATTAACAATGAGCGCTAGGAGCGTATTGACGCAGCTATAAATGTGAGTGCGAGTGAGATACATCATTGTACCATTTTGACATTTAAAAATTCAAACTTCTGTCAAACCACAAAAGTGTCAAAACTTTTTTGTAATTTATTGCTCACATGTCATCACCATGACAAGGCGAAAATTCTTCTTCTTGTGGTGCTTTCTCCTTTAGTGGAGGTTAGCGACTACACTGGCAAATCTGTCTCTGTCCAATGCGGCTCTAAACAAAGATGTTGAATCAAGGCCGGTCCAGTCTCTGATATTTCTAATCCATGAAATCTGGCGCCTACCGGGACCCCGTTTTCCTTCAATCTTACCCCAGATCAGTTGCGTGAGGCGGTACTTTTCGTTTCTCATTATGTGTCCCAGGTAGCTAACTTTTCTGACTTTAATGATTTTTAGCAGTTCCCTATCTGTACCTATTCTCCTCAGAACATATTCGTTGGTGGTGTGGGTTGTCCAAGGTATTTTCAAGTCTCTTCTATAAAGCCAGAGTTCAAAGGCGTCCAACTAGTTCATCAGTGTTGTGTTGTGTCCAGGCCTCCGTTCCATACAAAAGTATTGACCACACATAGCAATGCAGAAAACGACATCTAAGGCTGATATTAATGCTACTGTTACAAAATAAGCTTTTCATTTTGATAAACCCCTGTCGGGCAACCTCTATTCTCGCTCTTGACTTCTTGTTTATAATCAAGTTGATTGTTGAACCAGCAACCAAGATATTTGTACTGGCTTACGTATTCAAGCTGTTGGTGTTTCACATATTTATTGGAAGAGGTAAATTTTTGTTCCTTTATATTCTTATAACTTTGGTTTTCGCAGTATTGATCTTCATTCCCATTTTTTCACAACTCTCAGTAACCCTATCCAACAGTATCTGCAGACTATGGTCCGAATCAGTCATTAATACTGTGTCATCTGCATAGCGGATGTTATTTACTTTCTGACCGTTTATCCCGATTCCTTCTGAAGGGTGAGATAAAGAGTCCGCCAATATTACCTCAGAGTAGACGTTAAAAGTATGGGTGATAGCACACAACCCTGTCTAACACCTCGTTGTATTTCAATTGGCCTTGACGTATTACCATTGGTCTTTATGATTGCTGTCTGATTCCAATAAATAGCCTCTATAATTTTAGAATCTCTTTTGTCGACTCCGATGTCGTTCAATCTTTCTATCAAGGTCTTGTGCTTCACCCTATCGAACGCTTTCTCAAAATCTATGAAACAGATAAAAAGGTCTGCTTGCTGATCTTTGTATCTTTGTGCCAGAGTTTGAAGACAGAATATTGCTTCTCGTGTCACCATACCTTTCCTGAAGCCAAATTGTTCTTGACCGGTGACCTCACCACATTTGTTTATAATATATTCTGTTCTGTATGATACGCAAGAAAAGCTTCAGAATATAAGGCGAAAGTCCTGGCAAAATTTGGCGTTCTTTCTTTTAGGCAGTGGTATGAAGACTGATCCAAGCCATATTTTAGGGATAGTCCCTGTATTGTAAACATTATTAAATAGTCCAAGAAGAAAGTCTAAGTTTTCCTCGTTGATTAACTTCAATAGCTCAGCTGGTATTTCATCTTTTCCTACAGATTTGTTGTTTTTTAGTTGACGTAGAGCATATTCCAGTTCGGACTTCAGTATTGGAAGACCTTCGTCGTTTTCGGTATTTAATGTAGGAGGTTCTCTGGTGTCACAGAAGAGTTCCTTTATATAATCTTCCCACATGTTTATTTGTTCTTCATGGCTTGAAATCAGTTTGCCTTCTGCGTTGATTAGATTATTTGGTCCTTGTGAGTATGTCGTGCCTGTGAATTCTTTGAGTTTCTTATACAGATGGAAGTCATCATGTTTTTTATATAAGTTTTCGATTTCTTCACATTGTTCTGTTATCCATTTTTCTTTTGCAATTTTTATTTTTTGTTTAATGGTTCTATTTAATGCTTTGTACATTGCTTTGTGCTGTTTGTATTTTCTTCTTTCATCCATTAAATCCAATATTTCCTCTGTCATCCATCTTTGCTTCTGTGGTCGCTGTTTTGTGAGCATTTCAGTTGCAAAGCAAGGGCGTGTCTGATTTCCTCCCGAAGGCGAAAGTTAAGGATGTTTAATTATATGAAAGTGTGCTAAAACACAGTGCGAAAAAGTAAAACCCATTTAAAATACATTGTTACTTCAGACACACTTTAAACTCTTTATGTACTGCTATCTATATTTACAATTTTCACACAATAAAACCTTTACATTTTACATAATATGAGATACGTAGATAAAAATTATTTTTGTGAATTTGGTTAACAAAAATTGGTTAAACAATTTTTCGACCGCGGTACCGCGTGACACCCTGTGTATTTGTTATAAGGATTGTTATACGGATGTATTTCTTTGAGTAAGTTTGTGCAAAAAATCGAATCAGAATAATTTACCTAACGGGGGCGACGTTACAGACTATACTAATAAGTAGTTGAAACGGTCAAAACAAAGAAACGCACACTCATCAAAAATGCACTTGAGATTCTCGTATAATCAACATTTACTGAATCGATCCAGGAAGAGTCAACTCCAACTAGTCAAAGTTGATTTAAATTTTTAAAATCAACATTTACTGCTCGTTTCAGTTGGAGTTGACTCCAACTAGTTGGAGTCAACTCTAACTGAGAATCAACTTGAACTGTAACATATATATAAAACAGCCAAAAATAGGGCAAAGAAAGTAAAAAATTTTAATCAGATTGGATGTATCCAAAATGAAAATAAAAAAATACTAAAAGGCAAAGTTTTCAACCTAATAGAAACATAAATAATATTGAAAAATATTAAAAATATTACTAAAAGATTTTTAATTGAAAACTTATTGGTCCATTTTTCCTGGTAACACCTCCATGGCTTCTAAAAATTGCAAGCCAGATGGATGCTGAAGCGAAGAAGACAAGAGGGAATTCAAAAACTTCATTCAGAGGGAATTCATGACCCCGTCTGTTCAGCTGGTAAATTCCAACGGAAAATGGACCTAGTTACTCAAAGGAGTAAAGACTAATAGGTATAAAAAGGTATATATAAAAATGGAATTTATATTTAATTTTTAATAAAATACTATTTCACGAACTAGATGCGAAATAGAGATGGAAAAATTACTTGTACAGTTTATTAAATGAAGAATTTGACAACCAGTTGAGTTAACGGAGACAATAATAACAATGGTCACCAAAATAACAAATGAGGAAGTGGTTCAAGCACTTCAAAAAATAAAGAAAGAAAAACCAGTTGGACCAGATGATATTGCTGGGGAAACGTAGACATAGGTCTGACAGGAACAAGTTGGCTAACAGGTTTATTTAATAAAAATGTGGAACTGAAGAGAAATGCCACACAAACAGAGAAGGGGTGTATTAGTACCTGTTTACAAAAACAAGGGAGATGTAGAACATAAAACCCATAAAACATTTAAGTAACACCATGAAAATATGGGACAGATTAAATTGATAGAAGGATACGTGAAAAAACCGAAATATCCGATAATCAATTTGGATTTATGCAGGGCAGATCAACAACAGATGCAATTTTCATTATAGGGCAGCTGATGGAAAATACATAAATAAAGAAACATCAGTTCATATGGTATTCATTGATCTTAAGAAAGCATATGATATGAGTTCTTCGAGAGATTTTGTAGTGGGCCTTAATAAGAAGGGAGTTTCCTCTGATAAATACTGAAATACAGAAATACTGAAATACTGATAAATTTCATATAAAAGTAGGATTGCTCCAAGGCTACGTGCTTAGTCCTTATTTATTTTCATTAGTATTGGATCAAAAAATAACAGGGAAACTACCGGGTAACATTCCCTGGTGCTTAATGTATGTTGATGACATAGTAGGAAATTGTGAAAGTGATTTAAAACAAAAACTGGAACAGTGTCGACAAGCCACAAGGAAAAAGGTTTAAAACCTAATAGGACAACATACAAAATCAACACAGATTATCCGATAGCTTCATGGTGAATAAGGGGCTACGACAGGGATGCATCTTATCGCCAACACTGTTAAAATCTATATAAATGAGGTCTTGAATTTGAATAAATGGCGGAAATCATGTGGTGGAATGGGGATACAGCTAAACGACGACTCAACGCTATACACACTGCATTTTGCTGACGATCAAGTGGTGATTACCCAGTATAAAGATGATCTAATATTTATGACAAACAGGCTGTTTCGAGAATACAAAAAATGGGGCCTATAGGTACGTTAATATAGAGAAAACCAAATATCTGTGTATAGAACAGAAAAATACGTTACAACTAGAAGATGATATGGTTATCGAGCCAAGCTCTGATTATGTATACCTTGGAATGAGAATCCAACAAAGTGGAAGGACAGAATTCGAAATAGAGGAAAGAATTATGAAAGGAAAGAAAGTAATAGGAGCATTAAACTCACTACTTTGGTCAAAAACCATATCAAAAGAAAACACAGCTTTATAATAGCATCTTTAAAAGCGTGGTACTGTATGGATGTGAAACCTGGCAACTGAATAAATGAACAGAACAGAAGTTGCTCGTACTGGAAACGGACTTCTGGCGAAGATCGGTCGGCATCTCCAGAGTCTCACATATAACGAATGCACGAGTACGAGATGTTATGAATAGGAAAAGAAAACAAACATAATAGAAGAAGTCCAACAAAGACAACTTAGTTGGTATGGCCATGTACAAAGAATGGAGGAACATCGACCCCCAAAGCTAATAATGGAATGGCAACCCCGGAAAAAAGGAAAAGTGGCAGACCGAAAACACCTGGATAAGTGGAATCCAGAAAGCAATGTCTTAGAGAGATCTACGACCAGGAGATTAGACAGATCGACGCGGCTGTAAAATAGGAACCGGAAGGCGCAGGACGCTATAAACCGATATTATAACCGCTGCCGCCTACGAAAAGTATAACTCCGAAAAATGCCGTTAAGAGTAGAACTTTCAATGAACGCCGCGAAAAATTGTATTTTCTATTATATGACTGTGAAAATTATAATCCCAAATAAAGTGTTAGCGAAAAAACTTATTTTTTAAGGAGTATCGGCAAAAAACATCATTTCTGTTTGTGGGTCCACGAAAATTATAATTAGTAAAAAGTTCTCAGAAATGATTGTTTTCGTCGACAGAAACAGAAAGGGAAATAATTGTTTTCGTCGGCATCTATTATGAACTAAATTTTTTCATTATAAATATTTTGGGAGTTATAATCTTCGCGGAGACGCATATAAAAAAAAGAATGTGTGTGTACTTTGTACGCACGTAAGAAGTTATACTTCTATTATATGATTTAAACGAAATTAATATACTTTTTATTTATATTTTATTTAAATATTAAACTAATTTATACTTACTACTTCTCAAACATTTTTATTAAAACAGTGCCAAAAATTAAAATAATAAAAGAATAAAACACACAAGCACATTAAAAATGCCACAAATGATTTCTGAATATTGATTGTCGGAAAATTTTTTAACTAAATACGTATTTTCTGAAAATAAAATTATATAATAAATATACTTACAATCATCAAATGTATAAAAAAAATAAAAAAATAAAAGTTTTTATTTAGATTCGAACCAGCTATCAGCGCGGTTGGTATATTGGGGTTCATTCGCCTTAAACGCTTCGCCACGGAGGCAATGTGTCATTATGTGCGAAGATCGACTAACTAAACGGATTAAGCTTTTGACATTTTTGAATTAAATTAAATTATTTTGACTTTGAATTGAAATGATTTAGAATTGAAAAAATACAACAAAACATAGAGTAAGACAACAATATATTAGGTGAACATTGATAGAAATTATGATGGTAATCAAATTATGTAAATAAAAGTATTACATACTATGTATTTTGGTAGGTTCAAATAGGTAGGTACCTATGATACATTTACAATTATTACGTACCTGTTGCTTTTAAAAACTATTTAAATGTCACTACAATTATAAACTTTTTTGTTTCTGTCCTCACAACAGTAAAACTAATATATTATACATTTGTTTACCTTCATATTGAACAATTATTTATTATTGACAGATCATTTCAACACCCAATCAGAGCCCGTATAATGACTAATACCATACTGTCGGTGTGCGCATGCGCGCAGATCAATATAAATTCACCCTCAATCTCAATCGCGCCTAAAGAAGTATAACTTCAAAAATTGTAATCGCCAATACTTATCAAAGAGTTATTATTTTCACTGGAAAAGTATTAGGAATCACATTAATCATAGGTACCAGCGATATATGTATACATATACCTAATAGGACAAGAACATAATACATATTTGGACTGTCCATTTATTGCAGATACTGCAAATAAAATAATATCTTTGTATAGTGAAATTATTGTGAAAAGTAGTAGTTTTAAGTACCTAGGATTGGTATTTAGGCGAAGCAATGAAGCACTAAAATCGGTCTTACCTCCGAAAAAAAAACGACAAGACGGATCTTAATAATTCCTTTTACATTCGATTCGTGAATGCGCCAGGAAACTTTGTGACACAGAGCCATGATATAATATTAAAAAACTGCATACAAAAAATGCATTCTTAAAGTGCATCTCAAACAGACAATAAAAAAAATTCAGAACTGGTCAATAATCGGCGGAAATTAGTTCAATTTTTACCTACTGTTTACCTCATTTTCATGTGGTTTCATGACGATTGCTATAACTCTCGTGCACTGAGTCTGATTCACGGGATTCAATCGCATTCATGGAAACAATTTTAGATAACTATTCGACAGCAAATATTTCTTGGGGATTTTTTGTCCGGAATTTTTTGTGAGGATTTTTTGTGGGGATTTTTTGTCCGAGGATTATTTGTCTGGGGATTTTTTTGTACAGGGATAATTTGTGGGGATTTTTTGTCCGGGATTATTTGTCCTAGCTTCGGAGAGCAAGACCAAAGAAAACCCAGGGGAGACGCTTAAGCAGAACATGTCAGTAAAGGAGGTTGATATTCGTATGAGCCAAGATAGAAACTTACGTAGAAATGCAATTAGGGTAGCCGACCCCACATAGGAATAAATGCAAAGAGAATGATGATGATGATGGTGATTGAAAACGCCTTTTTTTCCTTGAATCAATAAGTACGGAATTTTTAATTGTCTAGGACCAGGTTGACTGTTTCTTTTGAACCAGTTTAAAACATTAAATCTCATATACATAGCTTCTTGATTAAAGAGGATATTTTAACAAAATGGCCGATCTTTTGTCACGGCTGAAGCTATACCTTGTATAAGTCGAATCTTTTTTATATTTCCAAGTTTTCGGTAAATTTTATACATAGAAGTTGGTTATTAATTTTAAAATTACACAATACTTTCAATATATCTTATCGCTATTGTTTTATCAATGCTTATAATAAATATTCGAATAAAATATTTGTTTACGTGTACATTGTTCTGTTATCTAGAGCTGTAGTGAAATTATTGATGTTTGCATATAAAATTTAAACTTTTATGTTTATATTTTACTACATAAAAACTTTTCGTTTTTGAAGTGTTTCGCAGGATTAACAAATTGACGCGTGTTTCAATAAATCCTTTTTTTCTTCTTCTTCTTTTTTGTGTAGACATGACTCTGTCTGTTTTTCAATGTGCCTCCATTAAGTTCTCGTTTTAACGTTACCGTGGATCTTTCCACTGATCGTCTTCCTATTAAGGAACCGTCTCTCGCTGTCCCTACTACTCTATTTATTGTCATTCGGCTTATGTGGACATTCCATTCTATTCTTCTGTTTCTTACCCAGTTATTAATGTTATCCACCTTGCATCTCCGTCGTATATCTGTACTTCTAGCTCTGTCCCATAGTGTTTACCATCGATTTTTCTAAAGGTTTTAATCTCCGTTGTTTCTAGCATTATTTTTGTTCTCGCTATGTCAGGCCATGTTTCTGCCGTCAAATAAAAATTGAAAAAAGATACGTAAGAGAAGAATTAAGGAAATTAAAAAATAGAAAATCATCAGGAGAATTCAAAGAGGGAGATAAATCGGACCCGGATAATTACAGATAGGGGTCGACAAGACAAGCATTCTTGTCTTGATAACAACTTCTTGTCTTGTCTTGAGAAAAAATCAAGAAATTTAAAGAAATCTTGTCTTGGCGTTTTCTTGACATCTTATATCTTGTCTTGATTCAAGAAATTTCAAGATCTTGAAATTTCTTGATTACCCTGCCCGGTAATTACCGGCGATCTTTTTATGCTGATATAATTATGCTGATAACAATATCTTATAATCTTTGAAGCATGAAATTGAAAAATACTTAGCCTAGGTCAGAAGATTCTGAGAATGTACTTGATTGGTGGAAAAGTCACGAAAATGTCAACCCGTCATTATGGAAAATGGCTAAGGATTCTCTCGGACTGCCAGCAACATCAATACCTGCGGAAACGCTATTTTCAAGAGCAGCTTTAACAATAACAAAGCAAAGAAATCGGTTAGGCGTTGACTTCATGGCTAAGAAGGGGTCTACCCCAAAATCCCGACAGCCACAATCCCGACGGAAAAAATCCCGACACGCCAGAATCCCGACAGGCCAAAATCCCGACAGGCCAGAATCCCGACAGGTTTGATAAGTTTCTTTTTAACATATAATTACATTTATTTCTTGTTTTTTGTTTATGGCTATCTGTTTTTTATTTTTTGTGACTAAACAAAAGTATTTTGTATTAAAAGTATTAAACAAAAGTCGGAATTTTTACTTATGCGAGGATTGTTGCATGTCGGGATTTTGGCCTGTCGGGATTCTGGCGTGTCGGGATTCTGGCGTGTCGGGATTTTGGCCTGTCGGGATTCTGGCGTGTCGGTGTTTTGGCCGTCGGTGTTTTGGCCGTCGGGATTTTGGCTGTCGGGATTTTGGCTGTCGGGATTTTGAGCGGCACCGCTAAGAATTGTTATCTGCCTTAATTCATGGCTTATCAATTCCGATTTAAAAATGTGCTAAATTTGTTATTTAATAAAATCTATGTAGTTTGCAATTTTATTTTCAATAAGATTAGGTAAGTATCATTAATTATTATTTTTAACTGAATGAAAGGGATAGAAGAGTACTTTCGAAGTGTGTAAAAAATGTAAATCCTAGATGAGTGCTTTCGGATTATAAAGAAATCTTCAAAGCTATGGTGAATAATTTCAAAATACCACTATGAAGAGAGAGGGATCCCATGTAAGATTGAAAAAAGTTTAACTTATGCAGTTTTTTTATTGATTGAAAAAACCTTGTTCGGCGTTTGGTCGAACACTTTCTCTTCATAGTGGTATTTTGAATTGGTTGGTATTTTGGTTTGGTTGATCCCTCTCTCTTAATAGTGGTATTTTGAAATTATTGGCCATAGCTCTGAAGATGGCTTTATAAGCCGAAAGCGCTCAGCTAGGATTTAAATTTTTTACACACTTCAAAAGTACTCTTCTCTTCCTGTCATTCAGTAGTCATAAGTGTGTACAAAAACCATTTCAGTCTGTACAATTTCAATAAATGAAAATATATGTTAAGTATGTTATGTTAAAATAATGTTATCTTTTTCACAAATAAATACATTTTAAAGTTTTCATTATTAATAAAAAAAATAGTCAAGATATTTTAAGATTACTTGTTTTCTTGACAAGAAATCTTGGTATTGACATAAAATTTCTTGTCTTGTCTTGATTTTGTCTTGAAATCAAGACAAGATCTTGAAATTTTCACGAATTTGGCGACCCTTAATTACAGAGGAATTCCTTTATTAAAAACAACGCTAAAATTAACAACCAAAATGATAACAAATAAACTGAATGAAATTTTAAGACTAGCGGAAGAACAATAATGTAAAATTGAAGGAAAAAGGGCCCCAGGACGAAGAGTATTCTGGCTTGCTAACCTGAGAGCATGGTGTAGAAAGACCTCAATACAACTATTCCGTATAGCAACCAACAAAATCATCATAGCCAGAATGATTGCCAAGGTTCGGAACGGACAGTCACCCTAAGAAGAAGAAGTGTAATAAAAATAATTACAAAACAACAAATCGACATATTTATATTTCTTGGACCTTAAGAAGGTATTTGACAAGGTCAAATTAAATGACGTTATCCACTTATTGCACGCAAGCGAGATCACTCTAGGAATAATCAAAACGATCGGAAAATATCTAGCAGAACAACACAATAAAGGGAAAAATCGAAAAACTGACTAACAACAATTAAAGCTGACAATGGAATAGTGATGACCAAGGCCAAGACCGAGACCGCCTTTTGGTTTGCAAGACCAAGACTGAACCTTTCAAGACTACGCAAGACCAAGACCAACCTGTAAGACTCTTGCATTTTTTTTTTGAGAAATTGGTTTTTTATTATTTAACTTTATTTTTTTAGTTCAATAATATATGTATACTGACATTGTAATAAACCTTAAACAATATCGAATTTTTAAAATACATAATATTTTAAGTTAAAAATCAACAATTTTGATACATACTTTGATCGGTAGTAAAACAGATTAAGGGGAATTAGTTTAAACATTCCTCTTCTAACTTTTCTAGCGTTATCTTATACTTTTACAACAGTAAGTACAGGGTATTTAACGTAAGCAGGCCACTCAAATAACAAAAAAACCAATCGAACGTCAAAAAAAGGGGAGCACAATCGAATTTAAAAAAAATGCTCCGTATTAGACTGTCGTATAAGAACACATTTTATGAAAAGAATACTGATGACGTCATTTTATGAAACAGAAATAAAATTATTCCTATGACAGTTCAACAGTATAATCGATTTTCCACCATATTTGTTTCTAATTGGAACTTAAAAGCTAAAAACAATGAAATTTTTTTGAGTGATACTGGATTCTTCGGAAAATGATTTTCTTTAATTTTTCTATTTTCAGTTATTCTCTATTATGAACAGTTTCCGAGATATCGAGCTTTGTCATACTATACAGCTACCCTGTATATCCAGAATGTTTACTAAGAATGTGTACAAACTTTACAGGTTAAACGTTAATATGAACTGAAAATATTTTTTTTTAATGAGAAATCAGTGTTCACGTTCGATATATCATTCCAATAGGAATTTTACATCTGGTTAAAATTGAAGGTTTTTAAATTTTTTCTCCACATAAAAAACACAGTTTTGCTTTTGCCTTGTATATAAGTAATGTATAATTAAATAAAGCGCGTATTTCCCCCAAATAAAATAAAATGTAACTAATAACATTTTCTTTTTTCTTCTTTTGTTTTCACTTTTTTTTTTCGTTTATATCATACGCCAGGGGTGGCCAAACTGTGGCTCGTGAGCCACATGAGGCTCTTTGAAGGATTATTTGTGGTTCGCAATAAACGTACCTGAATTACTATTAATTTTTGTGCTGCAAAATACCTTAAGTTACTGACAATAAATATAAAAGACTAAGTGTAACATCAGGAGTTTGACACGGTGACCCTTTATCACTGTTGCTATCCAATTTGGCCTTAGAATATGTAATAGCTAAAATATCATCTGAACTGACAGGAGGTTTTCGAATCGAGGATCAAAACTATTGTTGGCCTTTGCTGATGATATAGGTGCAGTCGCTCATTCTACAAGAGCCGTAAGAGAGGTGTTTTCACAACTCAAAGAAGAAACAGGTAGTCTAGGCTTTCAAATAAATGAAGAGAAGACGAAATACACGCTAGTAACCAAAAATCCAAGACCAAGAGTTAGGCAGAACATAACTATTAATGACCACAACTTCGAAGTAGTAAAAGAGTTTAAATATCTAGGGTGGTAATCACAGATGACAACGACATATAAAAAGAGGATAGCTGCGTGGAATAGAGAATTATACTCCCCATTGAAAGCAAATTTCTCAGAATGATATTTGGCCCTCAAAGAGTTTTGACAGGAGAGTGTAGAAGGCGCCGCAAAGCTAAATTGGTGACTGTGTAGAGTACTGGAAATATCGCCAGACATTAAAAGCTAAGGTAAGATGGGCAGGTCATGTGGCAGATTAGAGGAAGACAGAGTGTTAAAGACGGTGTTTTTTGAGAGACGATAGAAGATCAGTAGGCTGTCCTAGAAAAAGATGGAAGGATGATGAAGAATCGAAGTATGTATCCTGAATTAGTAAAGGTTGCTTGTAGAAATATTTGCATATTTGAAACAACGATGTAAACTATTTTATTTCACTTTTTAAATAATTGTTTAATTGCGGCCCGCGAAAAATTTCAAATTTTGAAAAATGGCTCGGACTATCACGGAGTTTGGCCACCCCTGTCATATGCCATTGATTGTATAAAAAGCAGGTTGTGTCTCAATTCAACTTAAAATTGAAATTTGAAAATAAACCTTTATATTTGAAACATACTTTTTAATGAAATAATTAGGTGAATGTATAATGTTAAAATTGGTATTCGTTTGAAACTACATTCTACATTCTTTTAAAATTTTAAAGCAAAAAATATAGTTTCATTTTTCACATCTTTATTTATTTCAATGTACATTTTATTCGAAATTGTTTGGTTCAAATTATTACTACCAAAAAAGCAAGACCAGCAAGACTTTTGCAGCAAGACCAAGACCGGCTAGTGCAAGACCAAGACCAAGACTGCCTTTTAGCTGCAAGACCAAGACTAGCCTGGTCTTGGTCTTGTTCTTGTTTTGCTCATCACTACAATGGAATAAGACAGGAAGCTTCCCCGAGTCCCGAGACTCTATTGTGTAACTGGATGATTTACAACGTATACAAAAAAGACAAAATGCATGGTTATAACAGTAAATCTACCAAGATGTAAACTGGAGCTGGAGTGTCAAAAAATGGAGACAAGTGATTGAGTTTAAATATCTAGGCATTACACTATCTAGCTACAAAAAGCTTGAAACAAAAATGGAAAATCAAATGATTAGAGCAAAAACAGAGCCGCAGGTTTCCTGAATGAAACAATATAAAGAAATAAAAATATCTAAAAAATAAATAAAAGGCAGAATTTACAATACAGTCATCGGACATCACATTGTGGGAAACACAGTCAACAAAGTGAAGGAGACTTTCAATAAATTGGTGGTAGAGACAAAGAATACTGATTTAAGGGTAAATGAAGAGAACACCAAATACATGTGCATCCAACAGACGAAAGGGACGAGATAGAATAGGGCAAAATGTTACGATGGACCCATATAACTTTGAAAAAGTGGAGAGTTTTTAATAAACTGCTCGTCAAAAGTTAGGGATATGGAATATTATGCTCATTTTCATAGTTGATTTTTTCGTGAACAGATTAACGGATTCCGCTAATTTCTTTTTGTTATTTTAAATTTTTCTGTAGTATTTACACAGTTGTACAGAGGTTTACTCAAACTACTTTTTTGTACTTATACCGGGTGGAAGAAAAGAAATGTTTCTCTTATGTTAAGTTTGTGCCACCCTGCACCCTGTCGGGAGGACGACTTACAAATGTTAGTATACATCGGAATCGTATTGTAGTCTTATGTTTTGTGAACATTTTCTTTTTTGAATGTCCTTGATATCTTTAGAAACAAAGAAGATAGATGGTTTTACTCTTGAACATGTATTTTAATTAAACCAAAACTAAATTAACAATAAAAAATAATAGTTAACAAAACTTTAAAAACAGAAAGGCACATACGGTAAACAATTCTTATCGACACCTATAAGGCAAGCCGCACACCAACGAAACATGAAACGAAAAACATGAAACATGAAACGTAAAACACGTTTCATGAAAATTAAACACGGCTAAACAAATCTTGAAGTCCGCCTACCAATGAAACGAGTGTGATTCATGCTCATAACAAATTTTTATTTTCGGAAAGTTTCATAAATGGCCGGACGTCTATTTGTTTAGCAGTGTTTTATTTCCATGAAACGTGATTTACACACATATCGATGTATACCCTCATTTAACCGAAACTTTTGTTTCGGTTAAAACACATGTTAAACTACAAAACCGTCTATTTTCTTTTAGTGCAGTCATTGAAGCGTAAAATAGGTTTTTACCTCCGAAATTTTTTACTATGAACCGATTTACATGAGATTTTGGAATTAGGCTTATCTTACCCTTAACTTCAAAAGTGATATTGACCCGAACTCCGTTTTATATTTTTAAGGGGTGAAAACAACCACTTAATGGAAAAATTGACATTGAGCCATTTTATCGCCAGAAAACGTGTTTAATAATAAAGAGTGACATTGTGAAGTGTTTTCTAACACAATAACCTCATGTTAAACTCATTTTTACCCCCTTGAAAACCGTACAACCCTTGCAAACAACCCCTAAATCGAAAAAATTTACAAAAAATTAATTTAGTATGACATAAAAAGATTTAAATATAGAGTAAATGATATTTTACGTTCTCTATCTTAATTATCCTATTGTTAACCCCTTTCAACCCTTAAAAACAACCCCTAAATAGAAAAAATTTACAACAAATTAATTTGGTTTGACAAGAAGACTTAAATATAAAGTAAATAATATTTTACGTTCTTTATCTTAATTATTTAATCCCTTCAACCCTTAAAATCAACCCCTCGATTAAAAATTTTATACAAAATTTATTTTGATAAACTAAAAAGGATTTAAATATTGTTCCAGTTCTCGAAAAAGCTATGCTGGAAAATCATATGCTCAAGTTCTTTAACCCTTAAAACTACCTCTAAATTAAAACATTGAATATGTATGATTATACATTTAAAAATAATTCAATTATAGAGTAAGAAATCAGCATTTATTGAATAAAATATAAACTTACAAGCTCGCTTACAAGTTACGTGGAAGTGTACTAGATTAAATTAGTACTAGTGTTTGGGCAATAACTACTTCAATTTTGAAGCTATCACTTAGTTTGAAACTTATAAAAAACCATTTTGAAGGTAATTAAAAGAGCTACAACTTTTTTCATTATAATATGTAGTGAAAAACCTTTTATTTTGAAACGGTGAAGGGTTAAAGGGCTCGAGAGAGACTGTGGTTGCGCTACCGCGCGCTCTTTAATCAATCATAATATCTTCGTCAATTTTTGTGCGATAGGAAAAACAAACATACTAAAATTTTTGTCAAAAAAGCCTATTTTTTATTATTACACTTTTTTGCGTATCTTTCATTATTTTTGAGATATTATGAAATAAAGGTGTTTTTTTTAAATTAGAATTTTTTTTTCTTGAAATCGTGATTTTTTCAAAAACTATGTGTTCCAAAGCAGCGAAACTGCTAGAATCCATCAAACTCTTTATATTAAAGTTGATACTAGACGGAATACGATTAATTTTAATTTTGGCGGAAATAGCACTTATGAAATCCATTGATTAAAAAAACCATTAGATGTTCCTCTTTTTTTCATTACAGCTCACTCATTTTAGTTACAAAGGACTTTTAACAGTGCTCATTTTAAAGCTTATTTTAAATAGTATAAAATCCTTTCTCATTAGCATGCATAAAATTTATCCGCTCTCCGCTAGATGGCATTTTTTTTTTTTTTTGAGTGAATTTGATGGCCTTGGCTGAGCCAATTAGCCAGACATTTTGTTATTTTAAAAACAAACAAATTTGATTTTTCAATCAGAGGAATTTTTTCTGTATTTCTAACTCTAAATACATAACAAACTAACATTATTATCTACAATTATTATCTAAATAATACTCTGTTTTGGTTGTTCATTTTTTTGTAAATTTTATTTTTTTTTTTTATTTTTTTTGCATTTTTTTTTATATTGTTAATTTGTTTTTTTTTATTAATTTTTTTATTGTTATTTTTTATAAATTGTTTTTTTTACTACGCTAAGACGTAAACCCGATTCATCCTCGCGGAGGTTTACATCTTCTTAGTTTTTTTTTTGCATTTTTTATTTTTTTTGTTTTTTTTTTGCATTTTTTTTTTTTCTTTTTTTCTCTTTTTTTTTGTTCTTTTCTTTTTTCAATTATAATATACAATAATTACTTAAATCTACAGGATTTAAAACAAAATAACAACAAAACAAACATGTTTGTTTTGTTTTAACAAACATGCCTGCTTTGTTTTAACAAAATTTCTTAAATACAGGGTAAATTTTATTGCTACAATCTATATTTACAATTTTTGATATGTTCGTAAATTGTTTTTAATATATTAATCTCTTCAGAAAAAATCAAATTGTTCAGGTAGACGGGAAGTGGAATTTTTAATATATTAAGATTATCATAAAATTTGTTTATATTTACTGATTGATGTGAACATTCGAGGAGAATATGTAGTAGATTACCTTCTTTTCCACACTCACAGTTAGGTGACTCTGTGAGACCCAGACTGTACATATGAAGGGGGGTAAGAGCATGATTACATCTCAATCTATTTATAACTCTTATGAAATGGCGATTTGATACAGAATGAAACCATCTTTTAATGGGAATTTCAGGTCGCATTTGTTTGTAATTACTACCAGTTCTCGTGTTTCGATAATACCTTTGCCAGTTTTCTTTTTGGTGTCGTCTACTAATAATATCAATATCCGAAATGGGTAGTAAGTTCATGGGAAGTTCTTCGCCTATTTCTAAGACAGATTTGGCTAGCCTGTCTACTATTTCGTTACCCCTAATGCCTGCGTGTCCCTTTATCCATGATATAATGATGTTTTTTCCTAAATTTGCAATTTTATTATAAAGAGTCATAATTTCCAGTTCTATATGATTGAGTTGTTGGTACTTATGTACGTTAGTTAGTCTATCAACGACACTCTTACTGTCTGTAAATATTATGCAGCTATAGGGTTCGTTACTAAATATGTGTCTTAAAGCAAAAAGTATCGCTATCATTTCAGCGGTGTATATCGATGATTCACAAGGCAATTTGAATAATTTTTTAAATCCACTTTGAATATTGATTATTGCACATCCTACTTTGTTTTGTACTTTGGATCCATCTGTATAGTAAAACTGATAATGTGGCCATTTATGAAGTATAAATGATTGAAAAACGGCTGGATTTAAATTAATATCCATAAAAAAAGTATTAATTTGTTTTGCGAAAATTTCTTCTAATACATGGGAATACATAGGTGAAACTTGATTTTCATAAGTATAGAAAGTACTTCGGTATTGAGATATTTTCAAGTAACTATCTACAAGAAGGGGACATTTTTTCTTTGTCCAATATAAATGGCATTGAATACATCGATTAAATTTCACACAAAATAAAAAACGGCTTTGATCTTCAATATCTCGCTTAATATTGCACTTATCTTTAAAAAACCAATTTGTTCATTTTTTTACCTGCTACGATTTTGTTCATTATAATATTATCGTTAGAATGCATATTTTTGGAGATATTTGCAAAAAACTGTTGAAAATCGTGAGAAAATTCCGAATTTTCAATTGCCAATAACTTGAAAAGTATTGGGTTTTTGAAAAAACTTTATACAACATTTTTTGCTTAAAATTAGGTCTTCTCTCGATATCTGAGGTTATTTAAAAAAAAATTCCACCACCGAAAAGGGGTGGCAACCACTCCCAGGGTGAAAACGGAGTTCGGGTCAATATCACTTTTGAAGTTAAGGGTAGGATAAGCCTAATTCCAAAATTTCATGTAAATCGGTTTATAGTAAAACATTTCTGAGCTAAAAAGCTTCAATGACTGTACTATTTGTTTCTAAAGATATCAGGGACATTCAAAAAACAAAATGTTCACAAAACATAAGGCTACAAAACGATTCTGATGAATACTCATATTTGTACTTCGTCCTACCTACAACTTAACTCGTCAAACTTAACATAAGAAAAACATGTCTTTTCTTCCACCCGGTATAAGCGCAAAAAAGAAGTTTGACCAAACCTTTACACAACAACTGTGTAAATACTAAAGAAAAATCTAAGATATTAAAAAAAAATTAGCGGAATCCGTTAATCTGATCTCGAAAAAATCAGCTATGAAAATGAGCATAATTTTCTACACTCCTAACTTTTGACGAGCAGTTTACCTCGAAGCAACAATAACTGCAGCTAACGATATCACGGAAGAGATTAAAGGGAGAATTCAGGCATCAAATAGATGTATGGGTGGATTGAGTAGCTCAGTAAATGCCGGTGCCGGTCCCAAGCCCGGATAAAGGAGGAGGGTTGAGGCGATGGGCTAGCAACTCGTCCCTTGTCAAAAGAAATAAATGCTACAAATTTCGACAAAACGCCTCGGAATGCGGACGGATCAAAACAAAGACGACTAATGCAACGGAAAAGGAAAATGATATTGGCTACATGGAATGTGCAAGGACTTAAAACCAAACAAGCAGAAGTATTCAAAGAATTAGCGGAAAGAAAAATAGATGTATGTGTTCTTACCGAAACCAAGAAAAAGGGAAAAGGAAATGAAGAGATAGGAGAGTATATACATATCTTCAGTGTCTCTATTGCTATTCGAAAAAATCTTAAAAATAATATTAAATCGTGGACTGAAGTAAATGAACAACTGCTGATGCTGGAAATGACAAATAATGGGCACAATATCGTAATTGTCGGAGTGTATAATTGTCGGAGTGTATGCCCCAAATGAAGATGCAGATCCAGAAAGTAAAGACGATTTCTACGACAAGATGAATGAAATAATCTCTCAAGTTAAAGATAACTGTGAAATCTATGTACTAGGAGATTTAAACGGCAGAGTAGGTAGAGAAGAAAATAATAGAGTCGTAGGAAGATATGGGGAACAAATAACCAATGACAACGGAATGCGTCTTAGAGATTTTTGTGAAACAATGTCTCTCAAGATTATGAATGGATTTTTTCAACATAGAGACATCCACAAATTTACATGGATACAACCTACTAGGAATCTGCGCTCGATAATCGACTATGTAATTCAACGTCAAACTTCCCAGCTGAAAACCACTGACGTAAGGGTATACCGTGGATCAGAATGTGGATCCGATCATCGTTTACTTATGGCCAACGTGATAGTTAACTATCGCAAAAACAATAATACTCAGGTACAGAATATAGAAAAGGGACAAGAAGTAAGATCTCATAAATATAACCTAGAAAGCTTGAAAGAAGACTCAACGAAATTTCTATATAAATTACGACTGGCCACAAAATTACAAAATGTGGGACGAGAAAATATAACAGCGGAAGAATTATACCAGCAAATTAAAAAATACATTCATGAGGCTGCAAGTGAAGCTTTGGGGTATAAATACAAACATGAAATAAAAAATACAGAATGGTGGTCGGAGAATATGCAAACGTTAGTAAACAAGAAGAAAACTGCTTATCAGAAATGGATGTCAACAAGAAAGGAGGAAGATCACAAGAGATATGCAGCATTAAATCGAGATGTAAAAAGAGAAGTAGTGAAAAGTAAAAATGAGATGTGGGACCGAAAATGCGCAGAAGTGGATAGGTATATGGGTGGAACAAGAGTTGGGCAAGCGTGGAAGGTAATAAAGTCTCTCCAGAGGGAAGGAAAGGAAAAATCTAACATAAAGTTAATAGATCTTAAACAGTGGAAACACCATTATGAGATTTTACTGACAGAAGATAGATGTAAATTCCAAGAGATCGAAATGGAAGAATTAGCCGAACATACACAAATAGTTGAGATAACAACCCGAGAGTTAAGCGAAGCCCTCAAAAGATCTAAAAACGGTAAAGCAGCAGGACCTGGAGACATCCCAATTGAGTTGGTAAAGTACGGACCAAACATATTACATGAGATGTTGGTTCAACTATTTAATAAATGCTTAAAAGGACAAAATATCCCTGATGATTGGAATGTTGGATACATCAGCTCAGTATACAAGAAAGGGGATAAACGCATATGCTCTAATTATAGAGGAATAACTGTTACCAGCTCAGTAGGGAGGTTGTACGGTCGAATAATAAAGAAAAGAATAGAATCAGAATACGAAGACATGGAAGAACAAAGTGGATTTCGTGCAGGAAGATCGTGCACTGATAATATATTCGTTCTGCAGCAGGTAATAGAAAAACGGAAGGCAATGAATCTATCTACCCACCTATTGTTTGTAGATTCGGAGAAGGCATACGATACGGTACCTTTGAAAAAACTGTTTCAAACATTGACGAAGGTAGGTCTCAGTAGAGAGTATGTGGATGCTACCGCAAATATATACAAAAATGCAAGAAGTGTCGTTAAAGAAGGAAACTTTATATCTGAATCATTCCCTATATCAAAGGGGCTTAAACAAGGATGTTGTCTGTCTCCGACTTTAAAATATATATTCAATCATCGCTAGAGCAGTGGAGGAAACAAGTATCCGGAATGGGAATAGACATAGGCAGTGGTAAATGTCTAACAACTTTGTTTTTTGCAGATGATCAGGTAGTCGCAGCGAATGATGAGGAAGACATGGACTACATGTTTAGAAAACTAAAGAAAGAATATGAAAAATGGTGCCTCAATATGAATATGTCACAAGACAGAGTATCTTAAAATAGGGGATGATGAAGAAGATCCAGAGTTAGAAATTAGAACCACGAAAAGATGTAATGAATATAAATATCTCGGATCTATAATATCTAAAGAAGGCACTACCAAAAGAGACATCGAAAAGAGAACGCAGCAGGGCAAAAAAGCGGTAAACATTCTGAGCTCTCTACTGTGGTCTAAAGATATAAGGCAAGAAACGAAATTGACAATCTATCGTATCTTGGTAGAGCCTATTATGACTTATGGGGCAGAAGTTTGGCAGATGACAAAAAAAGATAGGAAAAGAATAGAAGTAGTAGAAATGGATTATCTAAGGAGAGCGTGTGGTATATCTAAAAAAGATCACATCAGGAATGAAGATATTAGAAGGAGGACACATACTGTATATTCCAGTGTAGATAAAATTGAAACTAGACAACTAGTGTGGTATGGTCACGTGAAACGAATGAATGAAGATAGATGGCCAAAGAAAGCTTTAAATTACATACCACACCAAAGAAGAAGAAGGGGAAGACCTTCCGTTGCCTGGGAAGAAAATGTACGACACATCATGAAAGATAGAGCCATCAAAGAAGACGAATGGATGGACAGAAAACGATGGCGGTCGAAATGCGAGAAGCGGCAGAGGCTGTAGGAACCTCGCTGATAGATAGAAATAGATGTATGTATAGCCTCCACAATAATATTAAATATAAGAGCCTAACACTAGCATCAAAGATCAGAATAGGTATATAAAACAGTGATTAAACCGATGTTCATAGGGCGAACGACATAGTCCAAGAAATTAAAGCTCAACGTCAAGATAGGCTGGCCATGTCCATAGACTCCCTAATAACCGCCTTGCCAAACTAATCTGGGAGGAAGCCCACATAGGAAGAAGGCCCTTAGGACGCCCACGAATGCAATGGTGAGACAATATTTGGTCAGATTTAAGAACAATGGGGCTAACCACTCAGAGCCCCCGCTACCATATGTGCAAAGTGTGCACACGGGCGCCATCCTTTAGGGGCGCCAAAACCCAGGGCCAAAAAGTGAAAAAACAAATTGGCAAAAAAAAATTTTACAACAAAAGTTGAGAAATTAAATAGAATTCGTTAAAAAAAACAAAGATTGTAACAACTGCATTTTTACCAAATCTACTGTATTTACCTCTGTTGTATGAAAATGTCCTGATGGGTCCCTGGACGAGAAGTGTGTGTCCCAGTTAATGCCCCTTTTGTCATAATTATTGATTTTTCTTTCGGATATTCGCTTAGGGTAGTTAGGATTATTTAGGTTAGTTAGGGCTAAAATATGTAACTTGTAACTGGCTGAATCACTAATGTGTATGCCAAAAAAAACTGTATTTACCTCAAATAATGTAATACATACTCCATACATTTTTATACCCGTGTCAATGGCCATAGCTGTCGAGACACGATAATTTCAATAAAAAAAAATAGAATTAGGTATATAAATGCACACGAAACATATTTAAATTAAGTGACATCGATCTTTTAAAGCGTTGTTTTGTTCTTGAAGAACGACTGACAGATTAGGATAATAAGGACATAAACTACAAGCATTTGTTTTGAAATTAAAGCGTTCAAGTTATTTTCATTACTTGATGGTACTGATCCCTTAAATATTTTATAATATATATTTGAAAACCATTAATCTCCAGCTTTTCAAAAGTAGGCATTTCAATAAGAATTCTTTTGACATTGCCTAATCTATAGCTTTTGGCGAGCGATCTTTTTCAAAATTAAAAATCATTTAAGGACTATTCTTCAAGAAAGATTGCCTGGGCTAGCAATTTTAGCAATTGAACAATAAATGTTTGATGGTATAAATTTTAGCGATATAATTAATGAATTTGCTACAGCAAAGTCTCAGAAAATATCGCTACTACAATAATTGTTAGCTACTTTTTTAAAAGCTTTTCTTTAGTACAATAGTTTGCGTCAAATATTCAGACGTTAATTTGACTGACTTTTCTTCAATGCAAATGAATGAAAATTTGCAGACATATGCATTCCCGGGAACAATACACGAATAGTTAATAAATTTTTTTTATGTTTATTAATTATTTAAATAAAAAAAAGATTTTAATGGAAAACGCTTAAATTCTCTTGTTTTTTACAATGCAGAAACTTAAAACTTTTACAGATTGAAGATAGTTATATGAACTATACATAATTTCACTTTTTACGTTAATTGTTTACGTTATCCTTCATAAATTAACAATAAATTTTCAAATTTTTTGCCGATTCCGACTACTTTTTTCATAAAAATATCACAAGGAAAAAATTCTTGTACTGGCTGTATACCATAAATCACAAAAAATAAAAACCTTATTTTGTAAAAGGTATATGTATTTAAAATCCCTAAAAAGGGCTGTATCACAACAAAACGTTTTCGGAATCAATATTTAGTGTTATCACAGGTTTACATGCTTTAAGCCACCAAAATGTAAGGGTAAAAACCATTAAATTGATTTTAAACAGTTGGGGTTACATTATATTATCTGATTTTGAAGGGTGTTAAAAATATTTCCAGATTAACCCCTGGCATCACATGACATCAACCATATTGGTTGGAAAATTGCAGGTAGAACCTTACATGGCAGAGTTTAGGTGACAACAGTTGTTGATGTCATGTTGACAACCAATATGGTTGATGTCATGTGATACCAGGGGTTAATCTGGAAATATTTTTAACATCCTTCAAAATCAGATAATATAATGTAACCCCAACTGTTTAAAATCAATTTAAGGGTTTTTACCCGTACATTTTGGTGGCTTAAAGCATGTAAACCTGTGGTAACACTGATGATGGAATATTGATTCCGAAAACGTTTTGTTGTAATACAGCCCTTTTTAGGGATTTTAAATACATATACCTTTTACAAAATAAGGTTTTTATTTTTTACTTTTTTCATGTTTGTCTATTACAGTTTTCGCAGTCTTGCCGTCTATTCTAGTGCTTTACTATTGCACGGTGTAGGGTTTACATTTTGATTTAAGAAAAAAAAAATATGAAAAAAAATTGATTTTGATTTAAGAAATGTATGAAGAAATTACAGAAAATGTACAATGTATGTATCAAATGTTGAAATAAATTCAAAAAATGTGTTTATCATATACATCCTTTTTTTAAACATGACGATATATTTTAGTGTTTGAAAAGTGTAAGACTAAAACGTAAAAAATAAAAAAAAATATGAAAAAAAAATTTAAGAAACGCTTTTTTTTAGTTACGTGTGACTAAAATTAAAAATATTATAAAAAAATTAACTAAAAAATGCAAAAAATAAAAAAAACTTAAAATCGAAGGATTATTAGAAAAAAACTGTTAGACCGATTACATATAAAAAAATCTCACACATTCGTTAAAAAATTGAAAAAATCTAACACATTCGTTAAAGAAAAGCGTGGGGCGATTTTCTTTAACGAATGACCTCAAACCGTTTATTCGATGAAGACGCGCCCCACGCTTTTCTTTAACGAATGTGTTGATTTTTAAAATTTTTAACAAGTGTGTGAGATTTTTGTATATTTAATCGGACTAACAGTTTTTTCAAATAATCCTTTGATTTTAATTTTTTTTATTTTTTGCATTTTAGTTAATTTTTTTATAATATTTTTAATTTTAGTCACACGTAACTAAAGAAAAGCGTTTCTTAAATTTTTTTTGATATTTTTTTTTATTTATCTTTCTACTGTACACTGTATCTATAGCCCAGTACGTGAACGTGATACCGTGTAATTTTCGGGGTCACCACCGAATTGCATGAAAATGTGGATTTAGGTTCCGCTTCCCTTCACTTCAAAGTTGGACTTATGCCGATAGTCGCTTTTGCTTGGGGAGTGAAAGTTACCCCTTCTCGGGGATGAAAAAATATAGGTTTAAAATAAGTCCGGAAATGGATAAACTGACTAATTCTAAACAACTTTTATTCTATAGAGTTTTGTAACTAAATCAATACTTTTCGAGTTATTTGCGAGTGAAAATGTTTATTTTTTTCAACAAAAAACACGTTTTTAGGCGGGTTTTCAACGTTTTTAGGCGGCAAATAACTCAAAAACTAAGTATTTTATCGAAAAATATTGTTATCAAAAATGTAGCTGAAAAAAATGGTATGTTAATGAAGTCTATAGACCTAGTAAAACCAAAATTGAAGGTCATGAAAAATACGTTCTTATTCGTCAAATTAATTCCAAATCGAATATTTCTACTTGAAATATCCTAAAAATTAAGCACTTTTCGGGGAAAACTCATTAAAACTTATTATGACTTCTAAAGTTCAGTTTTTGCCTTAATACCTACATACTTTCAAAGAAATCATAGAAATAAATAAATAAGTACGAACCAAAATGCCTTAAGGGGCGCCAAAATCCTTTTTTGCACACAGGCACCAGTAGCCCTTACGGGGGCCCTGCTAACCACTGACCCAATTATCATGGACGACCGTTCGAGATGGAAGCAAGTTGTGCAGCCAGCCCAGACCAACCCCGGGTTGTAGTGCAACCAGAGGAAGAAGAAGTCATCAGACATATCCCAAATATTATAAAAACCAAAGAAATTAGAGGAAGCACAACTTACCTTCCGTTGTAGAACATTACACATCGCCGAAAACCACCATCAGGAGCAGCAACAGTATCTTATGATTTTTTGAATAAAATATTGAATAATATAATAAACATAATAAGAAACATAATAATAAATATAATATCATAAATATAAGAATGTTTCCCTATTTCGAAGAACATTGTGCGCTATTGGAAAGACACAACACTGAGAAATCCCGAATATTATAACAATCACATATACTCGAGGAAGCACAACACTACACTAGGCAACCAGCGCCAACGGGATCTTTGTTAAAAATGGAATATCAAATCCACCACACCTGCAGGCTCCCGATGTCAACTTCCCGACAGCACATTCGTACTGACCAAAGCAGTAGAAGCAATTTCAAATTTTATTCCATGAAATCAGATCCATCATTTCAGTCTATATATAGTCCCGAGATTCCTAAGTGGTACATAGGTCTTCCACGAACTGTCCCCACCCCCAGCGAACTCTATTTCTCGCTAGTGCTTTGATTTCAAGCCAGGGTTTTCCCATTTCTTTCCTTTCGTCCAGTATTGTCCTTTTCCAAGTTTTTTTAGGTCTTAAGGATTCCAATCCAGAGCAGTCCTGGCAATGTCTTGCCAGGCATCTTCATTTTCTTCGTCTTATTTGCTTTATGACATTTTCTTGGTTGGTTTGATTCCATAAATTTTCATTCAAAATTCGATAGGACGCCAAAAATTTCGAATACAATTATTAAAATCAATTATTTTCAATCGGAAATAAGCCACAATTTTACTAAAAAAATGATTTTATTAACGTTTCGACGCCCAAGTCGGGTGTCGTTGTCAAAATACAAAATAATACAATTATTAAAATAAGAAAAACATCATTTCTGGGCCGGTACACGACAATTAGACCGAAATCATTAGACCGAAAGCACTAGACCGAACTCATTGGACCGAAAAGCACTTTACCGAAACCTCACTAGACCGAACAGCATTAGGCCGAAATGGTACATACATTAAAACAGATTGCAGTAAATTATGCTAAGATTTTGTATATCTGTCTTTTTGTTTATTGTATTTTCTTTGTATTATTTTATAGACTGTGTAAATTGTTACTTTGTACAGTCTGATATGAAATAATTTTCATCCAAACAAATTAGTGAAGGTAAAAATAAATTAAGGGTAGAGTGACGTTAACACCATTTTAACTGTTTCTAATAACCATCCAAATAACATTTAGTTGTACAGTAAAACCTCGATATAACGGACTAATTGGGGGACAAGGGGTCCGTTAAAGCCGAAAGTCCGTTATATAAAAATAAGCTTCAAACAAATCAAAAAACTTTTTTTTTGAAAATATGTGCACTGTATTTAAATATAAATAAAAAAGACTACCCACAAACAAATTGTATTTAATTGTCTTACTCTGAAGTGACGTTGCTGTTTGATATCGAAGCGCCTGCTTTCGGTAATCCTGCTTTGAAAAAGAAAACAAGTTTTGTTTGCAATTTTGAAGTTTGCTGTTTTTTTATAATCACTTCTCTAAAATTATGCTGCTCTCCTGTATCCCCTGCGGTATCTTCATCGTGCAATACAACCATTACTTAATCTAAAAACTGTCAGCATTATATTCGTTTGGTTACCAAAATTACTCCCTGGTCGATGAGTTGATTAAGCCATGTTGTATTTGTTTAAGCAAAAAAAAAGTACAGCAAAAAATACAGCTTTAAGTTGCTTTCTTCTGAACGTAGAATATTTTCAGAGGGATGAGCAGGAGCGTTGTCTACAATCAATAAACATTTACCTCTTCCGGCGGTATTCCCAGTTTTTCTCTTGAAATGATCTCACTGCAGGTCCAAATTCTTAAAAAGAAACCAATTTTTGATCTTGTCCTTGCTGATTTTTCTTGAAGAATCCAATTTTTCATATTTTTTACATTCAAACTTTTTTTACATTTGAAGGGATTTTTTGTCCGTTATATCCGAAGTCCGTTAAATAGAGGTCCGTTTTATCGAGGTTTTACTGTAATTACATTTAATTACATTAATTTTTAGTATTCTACATAAGAAATTAAAATAAACCAAAAACAAATAAAAACAAAAAAATAAACAAAAAACAAAGCAAAAAAAACAACCTCTAAACTCGCCAGTACTTTGTGCTGCCACTCCTATGCCTCGATAAAGGGTTAAGGGAGGTTGATGTTACCCTTGGCCAGATTACAATTCTGTTTGAGCACCCTGTATTATGCCCCTAATACTTTTCGGTCTCCTGCTTTTCGGTCTACTACTGTTCGGTCTAGTGAGGTTTCGGTAAAATGCTTTTCGATCTAATGAGTTCGGTCTACTGCTTTCGGTCTCTTTACAGTAAACTTTCTGGGCCACATACTTCGAAATGATAAATACTCTCTGCTACACGTCATCGTGCAAGGAAGAGTAGAGAGAAACAAAGTCTTGGGAAGAAAGAAGATATTTTGGCTGAGGAATAGTGATGAGCGAGACTGGTCTTGGTCTTGCAGCAAGACCAAGACCGCCTTTTGGTTGCAAGATCAAGACCAAGCTTGCAAGCACAAGACCAAGACCAAGACCGAACCTTGAAAAACCACGCAAGACCAAGACCAACCTGCAAGACTTGCACTTTTTTGAGAAAAATTGGTTTTTATTATTTAACTTTATTTTTTTAGTTCAATAATATATACTGATATTGTAAGAAACCTTAAACAATATCGAATTTTTAAAATACATAATATTTTGGTTATATTTTTAAGTCGTTTTGATTAAGTCAAACAGTTTGCATTTTCTCAACCTTCAAAGTGTCCAGAAGGCAAGTTTTCAAACGGCGACAGTTCAAGGACAATTTATTGAAATTACTTGTAAGACAAAAAAATGTAATTATAGATAGGGTTATCCATTTAAAAAAAAAATGCAATTAAAAACGGTTTTTATGTACCAGTAGTTTTCGCTTTTTTGTCTAATAAAAATACTGACACTTATTTCAATTCTTTTCGTATAATCGAGGAAAAATGTAGGTCGTTAAATTTAAAATGAATACAAAAAATATCATAATAGATTTTGAAAAGGGATTCACAATGCTGTGAAAGCATTGTGGCCTGAATAAAAATATCTGGTTGTCGATTGTAATGTGTCAAGCTTGGTATCGCAAAATCCAAAGCTTAGGTTCAGTTTCTGAATATATGTAATGACAAAAATTCCGATACTGGGAAATTTTTAAAATTATTTTTTGGATTAATTTTTTACAATCAACGAAAGTTGGAAGTTGAATTATATGTGAAAATCCCGGATGACAAACGTGTAAAGAATTTTACTGATTTCATAGTTAACTATTTGGAAGAATCTAGGTTTTCCCCAGAAAGGGCCAGTAGTACAAATAGTATGTGCCGCACTTGAAATGCATGCGCATCATTTCAGTGTGTTTTAAATTCTAGTTTTTACTACCCACATCCGAATATTTTCAACTTTTTAAATGTCATAATGGGTATTCAATCCAAAAATATGTGAAAATAAAAAGTGCGAATAACTCGTGTTACGAGAGCAATGTAGTTTAAATAAAATTAAAGAACTGCAAGATAACAAATTACAGAATTAAGCGTTTATAACTCCCCATTAGGTTTAGTTATTATGTTATAGTATTAGGTCTATAAATAGGTATGGTAAATATGTACGTAATTACTAAAAAGTATGTTTTAGTTAGTTTATAAAAAAAGTTAATTATATTAAATAATGATTAAATAGAGTAAAAAATATTTGATTTTTGTTCTCTTAAAAAAATTTAATTTATGTTCTTAAATTTGACCCTCGTAGGATAAATACTACAGTGTTCGAGTGAAAGGAGCAGATCATTATCTGTTAACAACTATAAACCGTTTATACGTTTATAGTTAATATGTTATAGTCAAAGCCCGAATTTCAGGCACTCCTAGGTTTGACTAGGCAATCCTCAGGTCTGACTGACGGTCTTAGTCAAAGCCCGAAATAAATTACAGTTTCGGCCTTTGACTAGTCAAACCTAGGAGAGACTAAGTTGGTCAGGCAAAGGTCGAAATTTAATTTTATGAAATCGTGCTTTGACTAGTCAAACCCCGATCTAGCTTAAAATGTCGTAATCTATTAGATTAGGTTTAATAAAACGTCATTTTTTAAATCTTAATGCTTATTACTTTTATATTGTCGTAATTAAAATAAAAAAATTAGTGTTTATTCTCACATGTCGAGACATTATGGCATTTAGAGTTGCACAATACGTTAGATCTATACAGTTGCATAATTTTGAAGAGCATTTCTTATTGCAGTAGCATTTTATAAAACACTGTTATCCAAACTTAGAATCTTTTGTACTAATTTCTCTTAGAGACTGCTTAACGTCTGAAACATCTTCGAAGTTAAGAAAATTCCCTTTACATTCTATTATTTGATTTCTTGAAAAAAGTGTGTTTATTGTTCCGTATTTCGTACCAACTCTATATAAACCGTCAATTGTTTTATCTTGTATGATACCCAAAATATTTCGAATATCTCCTTTGGCTGTATCAACGCTATTCATAGGGATCGATATTGTTACAGTTTTTCCGATCGAAATTGGAGGATTTTTTTTTCACCTAATTGTTTCATAGCATTAGCCTGGGCATAAAGACCTTCAGTCGCATTTTCTTTATTTATTTTAATCTTTTCTGTGTGTGCACAACGCATCTATGTAAGTTTTCTTTCAAAACCTTCATAGTATGCACCAACTGTGCTGTCAGCGTATACAACATGTACCACCTGACTACAAAATATGCACGTGTGTGCGTCAGAGCTCTCTTTTTGGCAAATACAACAAACCACATCTGAAGAAATAATCTGAATTGTTTGACAATTTTCTTCCGCTCCTAGTGACGACGGTCCAGGGGCTTCGTTAGTATTATGGTGATCCTTAGTTTTTTCTCCGATTGCAATACCTTCTTTCACAGTTGACCATAAAACAATTGACGGTTTATATAGAGTTGGTACGAAATAAGGAAAAATAAACACACTTTTTTCAAGAAATCAAATAAGAGAATGCAAAGAGAATTAAAGAGAATTTACTTAATTTCGAAGATGTTCCAGACGTTAAGCTGTCTCTAAGAGACACTAGTACAAAAGATTCTAAATTTGGAGGACAAAGCTTTATAAAATGCTGCTGCAATAAGAAATGCTCTTCAAAATTATATAAGTGTAAAAGGTCTAACGTATTGTGCAAATCTAAATGCCATAATGCCTCAACATGTTAAAATAAACACTATTTTTTTTTATTTTAAGTACAACAATATAAAAATAATAAACATTAAAATTAAAGATTGACGCTTTATTAAACCGAATATGACAAATTTCGACATTTTAATAGCTGATCGGGGTTTGACTAGTCAAACCCCGTTTTCATAAAATTAAATTTCGACCTTTGCCTGACCAACTTAGTCTCTCCTAGGTTTAACTAGTCAAAGGCCGAAACTGTAATTTATTTCGGGCTTTGACTAAGGCCATCAGTCAGACCTGAGGATTGCCTAGTCAAACCTAGGAGTACCTGAAATTCGGGCTTTGACTATAACATATATAAACCGTTTATTTATTTCAACGTACATTTTATTCGAAATTGTTTGGTTCAAATTATTACTACCAAAAAGCAAGACCAGCAAGACTCTTGCAGCAAGACCAAGAACAAGACCGGCTAGTGCAAGACCAAGACCGCCTTTTAGCTGCAAGACCAAGCTTGCAAGAACAAGACCAAGACCAAGACTAGCCTGGTCTTGGTCTTGTTCTTGTTTTGCTCATCACTACTGAGATGTCAGAGATTAGACTAAGCTCAGTGTTGAACAGATATTTCACATTGCAAAAGATTGGGAAAGGATTAAAAAAGTGATCGCCAACCTTCGTTAGAAGAAGACACAAGAAGAATTGTATAGGTATATGTATAAGTCTATTGCTCCGTCATTAAAAATTATGGTCTCTGTGTAACCATATGTTTCTACTATTTTCAATTCTCTCTTTGATTTTGATTGTTTCATTTTTATCATTTGTCATTTTCTTGCTCTTTTTTTCGTTTATCAATACATTGGCGGAAAAAAAGAAGGTTGGATGTTCATAAATTCAATTGGAATATTACAGAAAGGAATAATGCACACAGATAATAGAAACACCATAGATACACCACTACAAAGAATTACTGACCGAAGAAGGTCGAAAGACCGAAGAATAGGCAAAACATCGAGATCACCAGGAATATGGTCAAAAAAGCAGTAAAAGACCTATAAAATGGAATGGAAACATGAACGTTTTTTATGGTTCTTTTGACGTTCTTTTTTGTTGGTTCATTAAACTGGTTTGAGAGCTCTTATAGAAGAGAAAATTAAATATATACACACAACCAAACTTACATGGAATCATCTGATATTTCTTATTATTTCGTGCGAATTAAAAAAGAAAACGAACACACGAAGTCAAACAAGATTTAAAGCAATTTAATCACAAATACATAAAAATTAAATAAAACAATAAAGTATGTAATTAAAAAACATATTGAAACTAGTTGTTTTAAAGTCAATAGCATAAAAAATCTCAATGTAAAACGAATAATGTTTAAATTGTTTTTATTTTTTTTTGTTTTTTTGGTAGTCAGTGTTTTCACCTCTGGTTCTTATGCAAGCTTGAATTTGCGTAGGAACGCTCCTAATCGAACTATCAACATTTTGTTGTGGTAGGTTGCTCCATCCTTTAAGAGCAGCTTGTACTAGCCGTGCGGTGTTTTGTGGATTATCCCGGAGAGCTCTAATTTTTCTTTTAAGCATATCTTACAAATACTAGCTACATATATTATTAAGCTCGGGTGAGCAAACAGGCCACTCCAAACAAGGGATGTCTTCTGCTTCAATGATGTCTCTAGTCACTCTAATGGTAAATGTGTAGGTCCATTATCATGCATCAAAATTAAATATTCTCCTGTTGCACCTCTCCAAAGCCTAGGCTCCCAGAGCTCGCTGCTCACAGGTTATCAATATACCTGTGAGCTGTTATTAAGCCGATGCCGCACTGCAGGATGCTAGATGCTTGGAGGGTGGATATTAAAGGTGGATGGTGGAGGGGCGCTGCATCCTGGACGCAGTGAAAGAGTGAAATGAAGACAGAAATCAGTATTCAACTGACTGCTGAGGAATCGTTTGTTTCATTTGTTACGTTAAATTTGGTTTGTATTTTAGCATATCGTCCTATTAGAGGTAAAACTCACTAACTACACTTTTCAGAAAGTGGCGAAAAATCGACTTAAAGGAGGCTTAAGAGGCAACAGTAGCGATCAACAGGTAGCAACAAACGCGGTCCAAGATTGCGGCTGTAATTTTGAATATTTTGTCGAGATATTTGGCACACATATTCGTAATATAATAAAGAATAGCGGTACAGAGCCCAATTTCAGAAATATGTAAGTATGTGGAAATTACTCTATAACTAAATAAAATATTGCAAAAAGGAGCCTGTACCTCCATTAAGAAGAACAAAAAAATAAACTTTCTTCAAATAAACTTTTTTATCCCATGCCTAGATTTTGTGTCATATTGGACCTAGTAAAATTTTTTATCTCTAACAAGAAATCGAACATATTGTAACTAAATAACTGATTAGTCAACAAAGAGAAAGTGTCATTGTCATTTTGACAAACCTGCGTCAGATTTCTGTTCTGTTATCTGTATAGGGATTACGAACACTCGATATGAATCGTATCCGCCAGGTTTTACCGTAGCGCCGTAGAGTGTTCGTAATCCCTATGCAGATAACAGAACAGAAATCTTACGCAGGTTTGCCAAAATGACAGTGACACTTTCTCTATGTTGACTAATCAGTTATTTAGTTACAATATGTTCTATTTCTTGTTAGAGATAAAAAAATTTACTAGGTCCAATATGACATAAAATCTAGACATGGGATAAAAAAGTTTATTTGAGGAAAGTTTATTTTTTTTTGTTCTTCTTAATGGCGGTACAGGCTCCTTTTTGCAATATTTTATTTAGTTATAGAGTAATTTCCACATACTAACATATTTCTCAAATTGGGCTCTGTACCGCCCTTCTTTATTACATTACGAATATGTGTGCCAAATATCTCGACAATATATCCAAAATTACAGCCGCAATATTGGACCGCCTTTGTTGCTACCTGTTGATCGCTACAGTTTCCTCTTAATGGTATACATTGTTTTTTAAATTCACCTGACTGAAATATTGGATTTTTTTAATGCAACTGCAAAGAATAAATAAAACAGATATTTTAAGCCATGGTTCGTCACATAGTGGGTCTGCTGGGTCCCAAATTGCCCTTTTTTTATACACAGCACTTATTACGCTTTCCTCCACAGCCAGGCTACCCAGATGGAATATCAAACACGACTGATTTGGGTGGACAGACGCGTGGCGAACCACCGGATGGTTAGATGGTAGTGGGAAGCCACTGCGGCTACCGTCGCACAGTGGTTCCAAATGCCGAAAACGTGGTCATGAACCTTTAAAAGCGTTTATTTTTCATGCACTTCGGAATTACTTTCGTTTTTAAGGGTTTTTAGCATCGCTGATTACGAATCTGACATTATTTTTTCTGAAAAAGAAAATGGCCGATTCAACATGGCGGAAAGAAATCAAAAATATCAATCAAGACGCAATTATTTTTATTAAATTTGGTAGTTTAAGGTCCCTGATTACAAATCTATCATTACTTTTTTTAAAAACAAAATGGTGGATCCAATATGGAAGAAAGAAATTCGAAAATTTTATTTTAAACGCATATTTATTTAAAATTTTATATTATAAGGGTCTTTTAAAATTGCTGATTACTAATACATTTTGTTTATGAAGTACAGTATCCATACACTATTACTTATGTACAACCGCCTATACATACTCAACAATCGCCAGAATCATGTAATATGCCTCATTTCCCACTTTTATATTCAAACAACTGCCAGCAATACATAGGCAGTTATAGGCACTAAATCAAAGTGATTCTGTATCTTCTTACTATATACTTTAAGATTAATAAAAATTAGTCGCAGAATTATGCAGAATTTTGTACTTTTTGGATGTATCTTTATTAAAGTTTAATTATTTCAAGTATATTTTTATTATTTATGCATTAACAAATTTAAGGTATCTATTGTAACTAAATCTTAAGTTAACTTACATCTTACATTACTACATACTTGAAAAAGAAGAATCTGCTTTACAGCGATAAAATTGATAAACTATAAAACGTTTTACAGTTTACACTTTCCCTGCAGGCCAAAAGACCCTCGTACATGGCTCACTTGTTTCTGAGCTATGAGCCACAATATGTCCAGTCTGATCCTTATACCTGCGTATTACGACTCTACGATAGTATGAGAAAACAAATGTAAACCTGAAAATCCCTAGATAGGGACATTTTTCTTCGCCTCATGACCACGTTTTCAGCATTTGGAACCACTGTGCGTCGTTTTGTTATTCGTGGTATAAGTAGCTGAATGGTCGCCAGGCAGGTATCTACCATCCACCATCCTACCAAACTTCCTGCAGTGCGGCATCGGCCTTAAAGTTGATTGAGTGAAAATTAAAGGAGTTTTTTTACGGATCACAATGCCTCTCCAGAGCATTACACTTCCCCTTTTATATATGTGAACAGATCTGACAGTTTTCGTTCATGGTTGTCTTCCTCGACCTCTAAGTACCTACACGATTTCGTGGGTCACCTTCTTCTTGCAGTACCGTCTCCTATCGGAGGTTGGCTACCATCACAGCAATCTTAACTTTGTTGGCTGCAGCTCTGAACAGCTGTATTGAACTGCACCCATACCACTCCCTTAAATTTCGCAACCAGGAAATCCTCCTACGTCCCACATTTCTCTTTCCCGAGCTTTTTCCTTGGATTATGAGTCTTAGCAGAGAGTACTTTTCTCCTCTCATTATGTGGCCTAGATACTTCAGTTTTCTAGTTTGTATGGTTTTTATGACTTCGCATTCCTTCCCCATCTTCAGCAAAACATCTTGATTTGTTACTCTTTCTGTCCATGGTATTTTCCACATTCTCCTGTAACACCACATCTCGAATGTCTCAATGTTTTTGATGTTTATCTTTTTCAGTGTCCAAGCTTCCATGCCGTACAGCAGAACGGAGAAAACATATCACCTTAACATTCTCGTTCTTAAGTTTATATTTATGTCCCGCCTGCATAGGAACTTTTTCATTTTGACAAACGATTGTCTCGCTATCTCAATTCGCCTCTTGATTTCTCTTGTCTGGTCATTAGTATCAGTGAAGTAAACCCCTAAATATTTGTGGGACGTAACTCTTTCAACTGGCTGATTATTTATGGTTAAATTCACATTGGTGTATAGCTTCTTTGTTACAATCATGAATTTAGTCTTTTTGATGTTCAGTTTTAGACCATACTTATTTGTATGAGTGTTTATGTTTTCCATCAAATACTGTAAATTTGCTAGGTTATCTGTTACTATTAGCGTGTCATCAGGGTAGTGTATATTGTTAATTAACTCTCCGTTAATGTTCATACCAATGTTTTGCTCTAGGAGCGCTTCCTGACATATTGTTTCGCTCTATATATTGAATAGTAGTGGAGAAAGCACACAACCCTGACGCACACCTCGACGAATCATCTGATTGGGTCATCTGATTTTACACAAATCCTGGCTTTTTCGGAAAATAGCACATTTTGTTATTCCCCAATGTTCCAGTTTTGGTGGTGAAGACACTAATTTAGGCGATCAATCTTGTGCTGCCTGGATAACTCGGGAACCCATAAATGTCTCCTGCTGTATACTTCTTGGCACGAACTGTATAAAGATAAGGATATAAACACCGAATAGCGATAAAGGTATTTATTGATAGAACCGACACTAGGGTAATTCTACCCCGGGAGTACTTCCGAACACTGACTAATTACTGATACGCGATTAGCTAAAGACTGATGTAGACTGATGAATGCTCTTTCTCTAGGCCAGATATCTTGGTTTTATAGAAGCTTAAATTGGGTCATTGGTGACACGATGCCCGCGTGATTTGTATATTTAATTAAGGTAAATAATTCTACTTTTGTCAGCACTTTCGTGTCATTTCCAAATTATGTTGTTGATAATTGACCAATTTGGATCTAAACTAATAATCTACGTGTGTGAATATAAAAACAAATAAATTCGTGCAATCTACTGGGTGGTATAATTATTCTGTTCAATATCGGATATGAATTCTGAATATTTGTTATTGGACACGAACTCTTCTTCTTATCGTTCCAACTGAAACAGTTATACCTGTAGCTCCCAAAAGCTGCCTTTGGAGATGCAGGTGAGAAAAGGTTGGGTGTCTTCCAGCTGATTGGACAATTAAACGATCGTGGCGAGCCGTTATTACTTTTTGGCGACTTTCTCTTACTTTATTTTTGAGCTTTCTTAATTCCTGTTACCTAGCATAGGTTTTGGACAGAACGCCCTGTGTTACGCCTAGCTCTGCAGCTATGTGCCTCTGAGAACATTACTTGCTCCGCAAGACCAATAATCTTTCCTCGTTGTAAATATTATAACCCCACATAAGGCATATTTTCGTTTTTGGACGCAAAAGTTAGTTTATTTATTTTCGTTCAATTTACACGCAAATAAGCTATACTGCAGCGAGCTGTGCTATCTGATTGTCTTATCTATTTGTTTATTTTTAATAAAAACCTTTATTCTTCGCAACAATAACAAGTTTTTTCAAAAGAAATAAATATTGGTTTGAAATACATGGTGATTCCATATTAGTTTGGTTGTGTGTATATATCTGGTCACCTACGTCTTTAAAACGAAGAAAAACGTTATAAAAATATGAACGTAATACAACACATTGCACAATAAATGAGGAAACTATAGTTTCCATTAAATTCAAAAATAATGATCCATTGTTTTACTATAATTTCATATTTAATGACATGCCTTAACTAGGCCAACATTTTACTGGTCTGTATGTATGTATTTATATTTGTATGTACATAGATAGATACTTTGTTTAGCGCTTTTGACAATTTTTTTAAAAGTAATTTAGGTTTTTATGCCAAAAAGGTGTACTTTTCTGCTGTGAATGAGATAAAGATTTTTAGATTAACTGAACTCAGATTTTTATATACATTTTTTTGTTTCTAATAAAAACTTCTTTAATTTTTTTGTATTTTATTCTATGCTTTATTAGTGGACCTATTTTTGAAACTATGGTACAATAATTATTATTTTATTTTTAAATTAAATAAGCATAAAGTACGATTCAAAGAATATTCAAAAAAAATTTCAAGGAAAAATATTGAAAAATAAGCCAACGGTGGCAAATTTTTACAGACACCTCCAAAAAATAGTTATTTATGTACCAAGTCAGTAAAGTGATTCTTTATCGAACGAGTCTGATATTATGAGCCGAGCGAGCGTAGCGAGCAAGGCGAATAACAGACGAGTTCGATAGAGTCTTTACTGACGTGGTGCATACAAAATTTTATCGCCAATCATAAAAAACATTAACACTTACTTAACATTTACTTAATTATATCCTTCTAATGAAAAAAGAGTGTGTGCACTTAGTCCTTATAATAGTCTAAGTATGTCAATAACCATTAATATTAATTAAAAAAGTTTTCCTTACGGGGGAGATTCGAACCAAGTACTGACAAGTCCGTAACTAGATACACATATCGCTAGCCTACGCAACCACTTGGTAGACACGGCCCGATATTAGGTATTATAAAAAGAACAAATAGACAAGTAAAAAATGTAAAGAAAATTGACATCAAATGAAAAGACATTATACATAAATCATGGTAGATTCAAGGATATGAAAAAGAACTTTACGTACAATATAATATTATGTAATAGTAATTTTATTTTTGTTGGATTACCTTCATCATTAAAAATAATCGTTATCAGGTGCATTTAATAAGAAATTTAGCACTTCTTCTTGCGGCAGGGTTTTTGATTTTTTGGGAATGTAATTCCTTCCTTTTTGTTTCAAAAAAGCTGTAAGTTTTTTATAATTGCTTATATCTATGTCTTTATTTGTGGTCAAAGTTGCTTTTAAGATTGAATAATACATATTCGAACATAGTCGATGGAGAATATTCTTTAAGCAATTCAGAGAAATATGCTAGTAAAACACTTTCACTATAATTTGTAATACAATTTTTTTCACGCCATGCTTAAAATATGTCATATTGCCTATTCTATTTTTCGATGGATTTTGCTGGGAGAAGCTCTGAAACTACCTCTAATGATTTCTTGCGTATTTCAGTAATTTCAGGCAGATTTCAGGTGGCGTTCATGTAATTTCTTCCATTTCCAAAGCAGCACTACTGTACTATAATTTGATATTCGTTTTAACACTTTTATTACAATAAATACAATTTTCAATTTAATTTTTTTAAATATGACAGTGATGACAGGTGACTTCTGCATGCCGCTTTCGATTTTTAATCGATAGATAGTTATCAATATTGAATAATTACTAAATCGGTAAAATTTTGATTAATTTTATAGGAATAAAATTGCAAAATACTACAGAATTTCACTTTTTGGCATAAATTTAATTATGTAATAATAACGTACATTGTGTACAATATTTTCAATAATTAAAGTAAATAAATTTTAAGTTCACTCAAATAAATAATCGATTACTGCCATCGACCACTTACATTCAATCTCGGTTAATTTGATTAATCGCGGCAGGTAAAGTAAAATTCTTCTTTCAGTACAATAAAGTGTTACTTTACTGCCGCAAATGACGTCAAATGAGTACAATAATGAATGACTTTAGTGACAGTTGGCGATAAAATGTATTTTGCGGTGGACATCAGAACTCGTCACAGAATCATGTGAAACAAAAAATTCAAAAAGATTTTATTAACTTATGAGTTTCTCGAGGTAACGCAGCCGAGGTTTTTTATTTTTAACGATCTTTGAGTTTTTGGTATCACTTAAAAGTCAAAAAACGAAATTCTTTGTAATAAAAGGGTGAAAATCAACATAGTTACCATTGTTAAACAAAAAATAAGCATAAACAATACATATCTCGACAGCGTTACCTAATGAAATGTCTAAAGAAAATGTGTGTAAAATTTCAGGTAGATATCGGTACAGTAGTTTTTGAGTTACTATGTCTACCGCCTTTAAAAACAGAGTTTTGAGAAAAACGCGTTTAAAGTTTTGACAACTTTGTCTTCGTCTTTTTTTGTCGGTCAAATCGTAGTTATACACACCGGAATATGTTTTTGAATCTCGGAGTAACCTACAAAAGAGAAGGGGAACAGCTGTTGAACGTACTATGCTCAAGCGTGCTGGCGAGAAACCGCGGCAAAGCGAGTCGAAGGTAGGGATATTCAACAATTCAGCAAGCTGTATCTTTGGTAATTTGACTCCGATCAATCTGAAAACTTTTGAGAGTATTTTTGAAAATATGCACTTTTATTTAAAATAATAAAAAAATTAAATACAGTGGAACCCCGATAAGTCGGCCCCCGATAACCCGGAAGTCCGGCTAACCCGGACCGATTTTTATCAGACAAACATTACAACAATAAAAATGTATGTCCTTTATGCTGGATTTTCCAATTTCTTTTCAACATCTTAAAATATTTTCTTTTATCTTTCCTTATAAACATATTGTTCGAATACTATAATATCTTATATTTTTCAGGCTAATTTTATTTATCATAATAAACTTTCTTCGTAAAAATTTGTCGCTTTAGCGAATTCCTATGTAGTTCATTCGTTTCAATTTTCAATGCCAAACACATTATACAATGAGAGATAATGCGTATTTGTGTAATTTGATGCATAATATACCTTAGTAAAAATGACTCATGGCATGGCAGACAACGCTCATTGTCGTGTTATCGAAACCAACAGGCATCTGTAGTATCCTTTATTTACTTGAAACTATCTTAGCATTGTTTAGAAAAGACTATTAAAAAATTATTTTTCAAACAATGGTCTTAGTCTTCACTCTTATTAAATAACATAAGTTCGTTCTCGTTGCGAGACGGTATTGTGTGTAGTAAAGTCGCATTGTTCGTTCCGTTCTGTAATCGTTCGTAAATATATTCAGATTTTGTGTTTGCGTGATTTTTTGTCTACGTAATGGCAATAAAACTTAAAATGTTGTTTTTGTTTCAAAATGATAACAAAAGACAGTTTGGACAATCGGTGCAAAGCTAAGAAAGCTAAAAATGAGACTCTCGACGACGCTTTGTATGTGTGGAACGCGAACGTGGTTTACAAGTGTCTGTGTGCCAATTATAACGGAGTTTATCTGTAAGCATACCATATTTTAATAATTTTTACCATTTTCTCCGGCTAACCCGAATTTTCGATAACCCGGATCGGCCGCGGCCCCGATTAATCCGAGTTAACGGGGTTCCACTGTACTTCAATCCATACCCGGCCCCTAAATGTGAAATTGGGGCTTAAATTAAACAGCATTATTTTAAACTTATGTTAGTATTTTTCAATTTTGGCTTTAATTTGTTTTCTCCTTTTCAAAAATTGCAATAAAAATGATGACACCAGAAGAAGTAGCACAAGCTGTTGCTTTACAGCAGTGTTTTTCAATATGTGGGTCCAAGACTTACTCAGGGGGTCGTCGACTGAAAGAGAAAGTTGAGGTTCTTAAAACACAATTTTAGTGGGAAGGATGTGCTTGTTTGTTTTTCAAAAGTTTATCAAATTGTGGTACTATTTTTGAAAGGTTACTAATCAAATAAATTTCTAATTGCAGTCTATTTCTCTTTTTAGTTTTAATGTCTACCATTGAAGAAAATGTCAGTTCACACAGGTATGAAGTGGCGAATTGCACTAATATCTTCCCCTAATAAGAGCTTCCCTTGCCAGCTCTGGATATTGGTGTTTTATTTTTATCCAAAATATGTCGACACTTTGCGAATAAAATTCCATTTTAAACCTGCCATCAGCAGCTAAATCTAGAAGACATTCTTTCATTTTTTTGTTGACATCAGTCAGATTTATTGATGTGTCCAACAAAGGGTTTAGAATCCATCTACGCCTATTGTCAGGTGCAACTCTGGAAAGGATGTCAAAAGTTGCTCTTGTAAATTATGCAATCTCTGTATAATGCAAGGAATGTGAGCCGATACTGCAAAACTTTGGTCTGTTGCATTATCTTCATCAGTCTTCTGAACACATGGAAAAGACTCGGAGCATTTTGTTTTGCAGAGAGGTTGACCACAAACGAAGTTTTGCGTGAAATGCTTTTACTTTATCTTCAGCTGTTAAAATATTCTCTTCTCTTCCTTGAAGGTTCTTGTTCAAATTGTTAAGGTGGCTAAAAAGATCTGCCAAAATGCTAATTTCAAGAGCCAATAGGGTCAGAAAAACCGTAAGCATATTTAGATTTTGCATCTTGTAAGAACATTAACAATTCAGCTCTCAGTTCCAGAACTCTTGTCAACACCTTTCTTTTTGATAGCCAACTGACCTCTGTGTGATAAAGGAGATTTTGATGAAGCGACTCCATATCACAAACGATTCTGAATAGCCGGGTTTGCAAAGCTTTACCTTTGATAGAATTTACAATTTTTATTGCCTCCTTGAGCCGTTATTTATATCAGAAGGTACTACCTTAGAGCCTGTCGATGAAGAAAACAGTGTGTCCAGGATATGTTTGGCATTATCGATTTTATTTTGCAATGAATCCGCTATTTTTGCGACTCATAGCTTTAACGCCATCGCTACAAATGGCGATATATTTTTCCCAATCAATATTGTAGTTGCAAGTGCTTTCTAAAAACATATCGTACAAACACTGGCCAGTAGTGTTTGCAGGAAGTGCTTTGAAAAATAAGATTTCTTCCAGGATATTGTCGCCTGCTTCAAAGCGCACAAATACTGCAAACTGTGCACAGTCGGAAACACCTGTAGATTCGTCAAACTGCAAAGCAAAATGTTGGCTGTTCTTTAATTTTTGGCCCGCGTGAATAATAGATAAATGTACCAAAATAGGAAAAAATTATTACCTAACGTATGTAGTTTTTAAATAAATTATTTCTTTGGCTTTCTATGACACCAGGGGGTCGCCAGAATATTTCAACCTGTAAAGGGGTCGCAAAATCAAAAAGATTGAAAAACACTGCTTTACAGGATGATGGACGGAGCATTCCTTACATCGCAAATGCTTTAGGAATTTCTCGAAGTACAGTGTTTGATGCAATACAAAGATTTCGGGAAACAGGACAATACACCAGGAAACCGCACGTTATCAGCACCAGTAACTGTGCGACGATTAAATGACGTCCATAGAAACACAGTTTCCGTTTATACCGACCGAAGACGGTGAATGAATATGGATTAAGGAAGTAGATTAGCTGTCACCAGAATATTGGAGATAACGTTAAACACTTCGCTAGCGAACATCTTTTGGAGCGTTAAAGAATAGAGTACGTTGCTCTTCTCGAATTAATCAAGATTTAACAGATACTCATCAGATATGCGGCCCAGGATTTGGAAAAGAGCTGGTAAATGTTATCGTCAATGTTGTTTTACTTCCAGAGTTCAATTTGGTGGAGGTGGTATAATGGTGTAGGCAGGCATTTCCCTAGAGGCTCATACAGAACTTGTTACAATTCGAGGGGGCAATTAAAACGCTGAAAGGTATATATTGGACAATGTTTGGAAGATAATACTGCCATTTTCCCCATTTGTTGGAGAAAACTTTCGTTTGATGTAAGAATAATACGGGATTACGTTGATGAAATTTGGATTCTTTTACCATGACCTCTAAGAAGTTCCGACTTAAATCCAATAGAGCATGCATGGACTATTCTAAGACGACATGATGACTTGGAGCAATCAGTTCATGACCAATGGGAGAAAATTCCTCAGGAAGAATTTGCTGTCTTAATCCTAAGTATGCCTGATCAAACGAGAGCCGTAATTAGGGTTCGTGGAGGTAATACACCATACTAAATGTATTTTTTCATTAAAAAAACGTTTAAAATTAAAACAATGAATTTTTGTTTCTTTGAGGGAAAGCGGGGCTATCAACTTTTTGAATTTTTTAGTCCTTTTTCTTTGTTAAATTCTGGATTTGTAATAAATTTTACTTTTAAATTTTGTTCACTATTAAATACTCTTACGTTTAATGTATAGAAAATATAAGTTAAGTATCCACAGCTTGGTTACATGCACCCATAATGCTGGTATTTAAAAAGGTAAATAGATACAAATTAGAAAACTATAGACCCATTAGCCTGTTATGTCTTGTATAAGCTGTTTGTGAAGATAATTACATGGCGACTAACAAATAAACTGGATACTTATCAGCCTCGGGAACAGGCAGAATTTACAAAACGTTATAGCACCATAGATCATGTACAGTCGGAAAAATGAAAGAATACCCATGAACGATCACATAAATCACATATTATTCAGATTATTAATAATCTATCTCTCTCGTTTGTTATTTATGAAAAAGAAACAGCAAATACAAAATATGAAATTGATGTGATCGTTTATGGGTATTCTTTCATTTTTCCGACTGTACAAGTAATTAGAACACTACAGTAATCCCTCTTCAACCGCGGGGGTTACGTTCCGAAGAGAAAGGTGCGGTTGGTGAAACCGTGGTTGGCGAGGGATCCACGATCCAAAGAAGAATATGACATAATCCCAATTTGGAACGTATATTAGTACATAGAAATAAATATGATGAAATTGCGTATCTGTGAAATATGTAAATATGTACATTCGCGGGTATTTTAAACCTTCTGAACTGTAAACTAATTGCCGTAGTATTACTACTAAGAACAAGCGCCAGTGGTGTATCATGAGTAATTTAACGCGACTGGTCAAATTATAAAAAATATAAAAATAATAAAACATTCTCATTAAAAATTCAACAGATATCGCAACCGCGGATAAGTGAAACCGCGGTTGATGAGTCCGCGGATAATGAGGGATTACTGTAATTGAAAAATCAAACTAGCTGTGGTAGATTACGAGAAGGCATTTAACTTCACAGAAATTTGGGCAATCCTTAATAGACGGAGAGCTAGAGGCAAGAAATCATCGTCATAAGTAATATGGAGTTTGGCATGTGAAATGTGTCTATTGTATATTGATAACTATGACCCCTTTCAGGCTGACACCTCAGTGGATACAGGAAGTAGCAATAAGGGATGAAAGGGGAAAGTTGGTGCAGTCATTAAATGTTTTCACCTTCTATTATGTTAAACCTCCATCGATTTGCATGAAAATTGGTGAGTAGTTAGAGCATAACTCAAGAAACAAAACTGATATGGTGCCAACGTGCGCTTTTACCCTGGGGGTGGATGCCACCCCTTCTCGGGGGTGAAAACTATTTTATTAAAAATAACCCCACTAATCGATAGAGGGACAAATTTTAAGCAAAATTTGTTACTTCTAATTATTAAAATAAATCAATACTTTTTGAGTTATTAAAGATCAAAAATTTGAATTTTTCATGAAATAAATGCATGATGTAAAGCGGTTTTTCGTGAATAATTCAAAAACTGTAAGTTTTGTGATTACCAAAATTGAAGATAATAAAAAATAAAAGAGATTTATTATTCGAAAAACCTTTGAGAATTAATAAAAAGTGAGTTATAGGTGATGGAATGTATATTTTTTTCGGCTAGTACCCAAATCCAAGTATTCAAGCTCAAATAACGGGAAAACGGTGCATTTTATAAAATATGTTTACTGAACACTTCGTTGGTTTGGAAGAACACTGTCACAAGTCGAAAAGTTCTAATTTTCAGGAGCGACGTTTTAAAATTTTAATGTGCTAGTTTTCATTATAATTTATTTTGGTAAGGTAAAAAATAAGAGGTAAAATCTTTTACAATATTAAAGAGCCCATTATTATCATTTAAATATAAATATAAAGACCTTTCTTGTTTTCACCTTTCTACCTGTAATTAGCATTTGGAACAGTTTTTCCCAAAATTTGTTCGAAATGTTACTGTATTGCTCATAATAATTCTATATAAACGCACATATCCTATAAGAAATACTTACTTAAGACGAAATGTAACTGTCTTGCATTAAATATTCAACACAAAATCCCAAAAATACGTTCCTTTTTTAACTTGTAACACCGTTCTCCAAAAAACACGTGGTACCTAACTTCCACAACAACTGAAACACAACTATATTGCGCCGCTCTTCCATAAAATGTAATGCATGGGTTTGACAAAGTCAAACTGTCATAAGTCGCCATCTAGCGGAAATTATATGAGTGCAACTTCAGACAATTTTTCCCATAATAAAGTTTAACATTTAGAGTTGGTTAGAGGGTAAACCTCAAAAATGGCAATTTTTGAGTTGTGACATTCTTCTTCCAAACCAACGACTTGTCAAAGTATTCAAGAATACCTATCAAGTGAGCTCCAGATGAAGTTTATAACATCAAAGCTAAGCAAGTGATGATGAAAATCAGAGAACCCTTTCGAGTTTTTAGGAAAAAGTGAAAATTAAAACATTCGCTATTTCTATATTTATTTTGAAATTTGTTTGAAACAGAATAATTTTTAAAGGAATTTCGGGAATGAAGTTAGGATTATGATTCATTATCAAGTTCGTTTTATTACAATTTAAATATAACAAGTTAAAAATGCGAGAATTATTATAACGAAAACTTTGTTTTTTATGTATTTAAATTCCTAATATGGAAAATTGCTATTATGAAAAGTTGTTTACAATTAAAAATTATGTTTAATGTGCAATTATATCCTACGCTTTAAATATTGTGAGCTATAAAGGCAGTTTACTGAGCGAATTTCTTGAGCAAAATTCATATTTTTTACACATCGACTAAAATCGATACAATTTTATATAACTTATGTTTATGATGCATCTTGTAATTTAGACCGTGCAGATCTTTTTATTAGAAGAATGTAGATAATAGTTACATTATTATAATAATTATTAATTATTTAATTATAATAACAACAACTATTGCATATATTAGAACACAGTCTTTAATTCCAAACAATTTTTCGTAGTAACAATAATTTACAACAGTGTGAAAAAAAGGTACTTTAATCTTGAGCGAAATTCATATTTTTTTAAAATACCTCCTATAATATAGATAAAATTTGCTAACTGATGATTGAATCGTAGGTTTTAGACGATGCAGAACTTTTTATGAATTATAACTTTATTTCGTAAAATAAAAAATAAAAAAGTGTCCCGTAATATGTGTCCAACTTAAGTAGACACACTGTATATTATACAATATAATATACACATAATACATAAATCATTGGGTAGACAGCACCAAAAATTTGTAACCTGCCATTTAACATTACTTACATTAAAATTAATAAGTAATATTTATTTATTTGATATTTCAATTCTTTTACAGTTTATATGAAGTAATATATTTTTGAAATAATATGAAATTTTCATTAACATTTTTACGTACAGTGTCTCCATTGTAGAATTATCTCGTTATCTAAAATTGCTAAAAAATCATAAATTGCTGTCCCGAGATGCAATTTGTCTTTGAGGTCGGTTATCTCGAAGATGGTTTGAGATATAGAAATGCCGTTTTCAGATTTGGATTCAGGAGACAAAACTACATTGACATCGGTACATAAGCTCCAGATATTGCAGGGGTGGCAACGCAGGGACGAACGAACGGAGCGAATTTATAAACGAAATCAAAATTTTCGTTGAAAATACTATGTATTTTTCACTTTCGCTGTCACATTCACTAAAATCGCTCTGTCACATTCACTAAAATCGCTATCATAATTATTTTCATCACTTTCGCTATTATGAATGTCATCATCAGCTTGCTCATCATCCATCTCATCGTCTGTTTCATTCTCAAAAATAATATCTCAAATTTTTCAGATATTTTTTAAAAAATGATTCATTTACGTCTTTTAGCTTATATCGACGATTAAATATTGTAAGCCGTATGTCATTGACTTTTCTTTGGAGAATTCTTTTTGTAATCCCTGTACCGTATATGTGACAAATATATGTTTCTAGAATTTCAAAAACCGTCTCTTCGTCAAAATCGATATCTCCAAGAGCATAAAATGCTTCCTTATATTGCTCAAATGATTTCATAATATTGAATGGTCTCTTTTTCCCTTTCTATGAAAACATGGATTATAGTCACAGCCAGTTAGAGCGTGGAAACCAGCTAAAGCTTTGCATATTTAATCTCCAAAATGTTCATAAATTTTACAAATATCAATATAATGTTTTTTTCCTGCGGTTCCAGACTGTATCCAAATGTGTAAATTACTGTTCAAGTGATGCATATTACTTAACATAATAACCAGAATATCTGTATCTGAGCACTTTATGATTACATTGGCATATTTCTGTAGTTGACATACGTGGTATATTATTTTAGTGTCTGCCTCCTCATGAGCTGGACAACTAAAATATGGAGCTTCGTCTTTCTGCACTTCTCCATTTTTACTAACGAAAAACTTGTGACACTCAACAAAATTAACATATATTATTTTACCTTGCAGAAAAGGTGCTATTTCGTTATCAGCTCAATAAGTCAAAAAAAATCGAACCAAAGCCTCTTTGAATTTGTTATTTCTTAACTCTTTAATAAAATCGACTGGTCTCTTTTGATTGGGTCCTGATATACAGAAAACGCGATCGGCTTCTTTGTTACCTCTTGTAGATCTTTCATAGTCTTTAATTGACGGTTGGAAATATTGATCAAATATCAAATGTATTTCAGTTGCGTTGGTATTTTTATAGTATTTATATAGTACTTTTGTACTATAATTTTCGTTAAAAAGGCACGTTATCTTGTTTATTCACCGGTTGTGTTCCCTTGCCCCCCACTTTTTTTGGTCCGGAACCGCCCCTGTATAAACTGAATATGTACAGAAACAGAGGGTGTCCAATAATGGGCACATTTGACATAATATTCAAATACATTTTTGCTATATTTTATATAAATGTCTTAAAATAATTATAAAAACTTATATAAATAATACAATAATTAAGCTCCAAATTTTTGGAGCATAAACTTTGAAAAATGTTTGTAGCATAATGTTTAATGGTATCAACTTTTCCGGGAGCTCATTTGATACATATTTCTAAGTACTTTGACAAGTGTTCAGTAAATATATTTTATAAAATGCACCGTTTTCCCGTTATTTTAGCTTGAATACATAGATTTGGGCACTAGCCGAAAAAAATATATATTCCATCACCTATAACTCACTTTTTATTAATTCTCAAAGGTTTTTCGAATAAGAAATCTCTTTTATTTTTTATTATCTTCAATTTTGGTAATCATAACTATTTTGATAAAACTTACAGTTTTTGAATTATTTACGAAAAACCGTTTTACATCATGCATTTATTTCACGAAAAATTCAAATCTTTGATCTTTAATAACTCAAAAAGTATTGATTTATTTTAATAATTAGAGGTAATAAATTTTGCTTAAAATTTGTCCCTCTATCGATTAGTGGGGTTATTTTTAGTAAAATAGTTTTCACCTCTGAGAAGGGGTGGCATCCACCCCCAGGGTAAAAGCGCACGTTGGCACCATATCAGTTTTATTTCTTGAGGTATGGTCTAACTACTCACCAATTTTCATGTAAATCGATGGAGGTTTAACAAAATAAGAGGTGAAAACCTTTAATGACTGCGTTAACTTTCCCCTTTCATCCATTATTGCTACTTCCTGTATCCACTGAGGTGTCAGCCTGAAAGGGGTCATAATTATCAACATACAATAGACACATTTCACATGCCAAACTCCATATTACTTATGACGATGATTTCTCGCCTCTAGCTCTTAGACTATAATGTCTTAATCAATATAGAGTTGATGACTGATTACAAAAATCATTAAGAACAAGAAGAATTAAGGAAATGCTATTAGACTTAAATCATCATCATCAGGGCTTTTCATTCCAGGAGGAATGTTTGCCGCTCTTAGAGCTCTCTGATTCGCTTCTTGCGGTGAATCACTCCGCATTCCACTTGTATGTTGTCAAAGTTTGTTGTATGACTTGGCTTTCGTTACAATTTTCTTCCACTCATTTCGATATGTGCATACGAGGTGTGACAATTAAGTACTGAGACTGATTCCATGAAAATCGTATATTTCTAAATTATTCTACAACTCTGCCATCCCCTTCAAAGTAGTCCCCTTGGGCAGCTATACAACGATTCCAGCGCGTTTTCCACGCTTCGTAACATTTCTGGAACGCTTAGACTGGGATGTCCGCGAGTACCCTCGTCACGGCCGCTTGGATGTCCGTAATCGACTCAAAATGGGTTCCTTTGACCATCGATTTTGTTCTAGGGAACAGAAAAAAGTCACAAGGTGACATATCGGGCGAATAAGGCGGCTGTTGCAACACGGCGATCCTTTAGAGGCCAAATACTGGGACACGCTGAGAGCGGTGTGGCACGGCGCGTTGTCGTGATGGAGGATCCAGTTGTGAGCAATGTCTGGGCGCACCCTGTTGACTCGTTTTCACAATCTTTCGAGTACTTGGCGATAGTAAACTTGATTAACGGCTGTTAAACGCCGATCTTTATGGATTAGGGCCCGCACACGTTGCGCATTTGCATCAGTCCGCACCTCGATTGGTCTCCCGCTCCGCCCCTCGTCTTCCACACTTTCACGCCCCTCCTGAAACTCTTTATGCCATCGAAATACCTGGGCACGACTAAGAGCACTATCACCATGCACTTTTACAATTTTAGCGTACGTTTCCGAAGCTGTTTCGCCCAATTTGGCGCAAAATTTTATCGCGACGCGTTGCTCTAGATTTCGTTTCTCCATTTTCGTGACGAGCACCACTAACACTTGTCTACTAACACGACACCGCAGGCGAACTAAACAAGCTCGAGCGATGGTCAATATATCAATCGAAAGGGGAAAGGATGCCGGGGAAGGGGATAGGAATTTGAAGGTCGCAGGTTTGCCACGAGCACGGCAATAAAATCAGTCTCATTACTTAATTGTCATACCTCGTAGTTCCCTCCAGTTTCTCACTTCCAGAATTTTGATATCTCTCATGACCTGGTTCTCCTATCTCTCTCTCTCTCTCTGGGTCTTCCCCTTGGTCTTTCAGTTTATGGTTTCCATCTGGGGATCTTCTTAATCAGTAGGTCGTTTTTCCTTCTCTCTATGTGTCCCAGCCATCTCAGCCTCAGTGCTTTAATAAATCTCTAAATATCTTCTCCCTTCATTATGTCTCTTAGTTCATGGTTCATTCTTATCATTTCTCCGTTGTCCATTCTTATCGGGACCATAATCCGTCTTTTTCCTTTCGAATATTTTCAATTTTTCTTCATCTTTTTCGTGAGGCACATTGTCTCAGCTGCGTACGTAACTACTGTTCTGATTGCAACTCTGTATATATGTTCAGTTTTGTATTTCTGGATAAGTTCTTGTCCTTCATAAGCCTATGATATCTCCAGTAAGTTTTGTTGCCTGCTAGTATTCGTTCCGTTACTTCTTCACTTCTCTTGTTTTGGCCATTCACTATTACTCCCAAATATTTAAATTGTTGGACTCTTTCAAAAGTGTAGTTTTCTATTTTGATTTCTCTCGTCCTGTTATATTCTCTTCTAGAGCAGAGTAGATGTTTTGTTTTTCCTTCGTTAATTTCTAGACCTCTTTCCATGCTTCTTTTGCCAGGATTGTTACTGCTTCTTTTAATCTTTCCTTGTCTCTTCCCATAAGAACTAAATCATCTGCATATTCAACTGTTTGTGTTGAGGAGTGGGCTATAGTTCCTTTAATTTTGCTGGCCTTGACTGTCCCTTCTACTGCTATGTTGAATAATGTGGTTGACAGGGAATCGCCTTGTCGCACTCCTGTTTCTATTGCACTTGATTTTGTGCTACCTTCTTCTGTTGTTACTTTAACTCGAGATCCATCCATAGTCATTTTTGTTAATCTAATTAATTTTGCTGGTATATCTTGATTTTTCATTTCAATAAATAATTTATTCTTCCAATACAGTCAAAGGCTTGTCTGAAGTCTACGAAGAGGATGTGGATGTTGTGTTCGTGGCATTTTTCGATTGTTTGTGTAACTATGTGGATCCCATCTGTAGTGGATCTGCCTTTTCTGAATCCTTGCTGATAGTCTCCAATTTTTTTCTCTGCGAATTAAGTGAGTTTTTGTTTGATGAGGGCTGTTAGAATTTTATATGTTGTACTCAGTAGAGATATTCCTCTATAGTTGTTAGTTTGTTACTTCTCCTTTCTTAAATATTGGTATAATTCTGCCTTCTTTCCAATCCTCGGGTATTTCTTCTGCTGCCCATATTCTAACTATTCGACTATTAGACTTAAATATATAATTGAAATAAATAGCCTTGAAAATAAATCTAGCAAAAACTAAATATTTAACAAACCAATCTGTAGATATAACAGAGGATATAAGTCTGGACAATACTAATATAAAAAAAAAGGTCGAGTCGTCTATAGATACTTAGGACAAAAAATCGAAGTATCAAAGTTTAACCTAAAGGCTGATTTAAATAGATGTTCCTTAACATGGGCAGCATTTGGAAGATTACAAACAGTATTTAAATCAAACTTATTAAATTATGTAGTCTTATGTTTTTTTTTCGAAATTATTGCTATTTTGCAACAAGGGTGACAATTTTTAACTAATCCTATGTTGTAGGAAATTTAATTACGCAACTTTTGTCAGTGCAACTTTTCTCGGAAATGAATACTTTTAAAGTTATAATAAAAAAACGAATAAAAAAATCGAATTTTTCCTAATTTTTTTGACATTTTGATTATTTAAACAATGTTCCGGACCTTTTTGAGTGGGAGGATAACTCAAATATTATTATATGAGTTATTTTTAAGAAATTTCTGCAAAAAAAATATAAGTCACCTCTCAATATCCAAATGTACTAATATTTTTACAGATGCGCCCTGGTCTAAAGGTGGTGCGTTAATTTCTTGAAGAAGTGTAGTTTTTAGTAAAAAATCTGAGTATCCAGTAAATTTTGCACTCCAGTGTATTGAACAGTTAGTGGTCGAAAAAAAAATGAATATTTTTGCTAATTGCTTTCTAACTCATGTAAAAAGCTTTAACATTGCATTTTATAAATAAACTGATGCACTTATTGTTGTTTACAAATCTGTAAAATACGAGACAGTACCTAATTGTCAATAAATTCTAATAACTATTGTACAAATCAACCTACAACCTTGCTACTGCGGAAAGATTGGCTCACGAATGATTCATCAAATAATTTAAATGTTATTTAAATTCTTTATCTCAGATATCAATTAACCTAAGTCAGAAAAAATACGTTACAATAGATCCATTATTAGTAGGTACCTCGTGAAAGAGTAAATTAATATTAATCATAAATAATCAGAAACCAAAAAGAAAAGTAATTTTTATTCCTTTAAAATTGCGTTACAAAACTGTGTATATTGTTTTGCAAACAATTAAAATATCTGTGAAGGAAACGTCTTTTTCATAATATGAAAAATTGTCCTATGTCAACCTAATGTATTTGGAAATGTACGATAACACATTTTTATGGCAGATTACAACAGTCTTTATACAGGCCTGTTCACAGCAGAAAAATAATGAATACATATATCAATATTTTATTGCATTAATGATGTAGGTACAATAATTTATAAAAATAATATGAGAGACGAGAGACCCACATATTTTCTATCGTGTTTCTCCCGAAGTCTTAGGGCTGTTTCACATTATAAGAATTTTGAACGTGCGAAGGATTTCTCGTGCGGTAGTTTTGACGCACTTGTCCTTTTCACACAATAAGAATTGAGTCGCACGAAGATATTTTGCTGTGTTGTTTGGTATATTATTTTTATTTACACTTTGTGACTGAGGTAGGTACATGATACGATGTCTGATATGTATCATTACGGTGTATCATTACAAATGGGTATTTTTTGTCCACACTTTTGTCGTAATGTACTGTAATGCGTATTTAATTCATTTGCAATTTCTATTTTGTCAGTTATTATTTCCTATGTTTTTAATTAAAAGTCCTAATTTGTTTTTATAATCGTTGTTCTACTAAGTTATTGGTGGGATCTTGGATTAGCTCATCTAATTAGCTCATACAATCTATGTAACAAACTATTCTAAATGGGATATAAGCCACAATTTAACTAAAAAATTATTTTATTAACGTTTCGACATCCAATTTGGGCGTCGCAACGTTAATAAAATCATTTTTTAGTTAAAGTGTGGTTTATTTCCCATTTAGAATAGTTTATTACAAAAATGCCACAAGGAAATAGCTTCAGAACAACATTACAATCTATGTTTTTCATGTACAGAATTTAAAAGACCCTCCGTCATCCACTCGTTTTTAAATGTTGTTCCCCTCGTTTTAAATGTTGTTTTTAGATAATTTCACACAAGACGTGAGGGCCGCCCTACTCCAGTGTTCACTGATTCGTTTACCCTATAAAACTAAATATAATTTCGTAGAATAAAAGGTATAGTTATATTATAATATAACTCCATTGGAACATGGAACATTGGATCCATTCTATGAACGCAAAAAGATACGATTTATATATTTTTATATTCACACATAATTGCAACTATGTAAAATAAAGTTTATTATAATATAATACACTTAGCAGTTTTAATTACTGTTGTTATCAGTAACATAAAATTAATTTTGCTGTACTTACCAAATGTGTTTTATTCTTTATCACCTAATTCGTCAAATGCACTGTTAAGTGCACGGCATACACCATTCCAAGCAGTTCATGTCAAGTTTATATCTTTATAGATTTCTATTGTTTTGTCCCAAAGAACAGGTCTCGCTTCAATTAATGTTATTAATATTTCACTATCTGTCTGAGATATCATAATATAAAATATATGCACCTACTTCAAACAGCCACAAAGTGTAAATGAAAATAATGTACCAAACAACTAAGGAAACTACCTACGTGCGACTGAACGACAGTATCATATTATGAAAGGATGCATTAAGTCCCCTATGCTACTGGGTGCGTAAAGACGGCATGGCTGCCGTCTGTCATTTTAAGCGAGGGACGGCATAAACACGGCGACTTCACCGAACGTCTAGTGAGAAAGGCTCCATATGATTACATGAGCCACCACTGGAATGTCGTCGTGCGTTCTAACCCTCGCACGTTCAAATTCTTATAATGTGAAACAGCGCTTACAGCCCGAGTCCGTTCAAACGGTATGCACGGTTCGATAATTTATTTGAAACGATGTTTTAATCGAATCGAGCCCGTTTAAATGGCAAACGATAATTTATTCGAAAAAAATATTATGGAATCAAATATTTTCAACCCAGCGCTCTAGTTAGTTTCTTAGTTTGTAGCAACAGAGAATAATGGATGGCAATACGTTTGTTTGATTTGTTGGTATAAAGCCACCCACTCACGATACTGCGGCGTCGTTCAATTTTGACTTTATTTCAAAACATCGTTTTAAAATTATATATTTTAAAAAACATCGTTTTTTAGTTGTTAATGCAGGCCCGATCGCCCATCTTCTCATAAGGAAACTTTTTTCATTAACAATTAAAAAATATATTTTAAAATAAAACAAGGCAAAAATTCTTATTGGAACCTGATGGAAGAAGGTTTGAACTTGAATTTAGCTACTTCGTAATTTCAAAAATGATATTTTTATTTTTGTTTTTGAGCTTTGAAATCCTCGCTTTAAGCCTCATCTTTTGTTCCTTTTTCAGTTTTAAATTCATAACTTTTCATTTCATAACTCGAAAACAATCAACTTAAGAGAAAAATTACGAAAGACCTTTTTTGTTTAAAATGATCCAAAAAAGCTGCCCGGGCCGGCACAACTGCAAAAAAAAGTAATATCTGCCCGGGCCGAAAAAATTTTTTTTAGTTTATAAAAAAGTGATTTATTATTGATTAACTATGGTCAGAACAAAATTAAATTGTTTTTTATAATTGTTAAGATACTAAATTACATATTTAACAATTTTTATCTAATAGCAAGATCTGTCCCGATCGACCTTATATCGGATCATCTACAATTAGTCCAGAGAAATAAGGTTTTTGTCGGGACACTTGAGCAGCCAGATTGCAAATGGATTTTTTGGGTACTATATACCAATATACCTCATACATTATAAATACAAAAATGCCCGTAGTTATTAACAAATAAGGGTCAAAAATGGCAGTTTTTTCGTTTAAATCGCTACAGGTAAAAATAGGGTAATTATATATCTTATTTATAAATTTTTCTTTTTGTAGATGAGCCAAGGTTTAAAATGGCACTTTTTGAATTTTGGTCCGATCCTTTTTTGTTTCGGAAATTGCAAAATAAGACTAAAATTTCAAAAATAAAAAATGTGCTATAACTTTTGCGAAAATGGCCTTAACACTTTCATATTGCACGAAAAGTTGAGTCAAACATTCCATATATTGCACAAAAATTTTTAAGAAGATTCGTCAATTAGTTTAAATTTTATTCAATTTGTTTATCGCTAAGAGCTTTTTTTTCGCAAGGTTATTGTTCAGAAAATAATAATGACATAGCAATTCTGTGGAAACCACATGCAAGAATATATAATAGTTATATTTTTAAAGTATTGAAAAAAATCATTAAAAAGTCGTTTTTATCACTCCGAAAAAAGTTTAGTAAAGTAGAGTCATTTTTGGCTTCTAAACAATTTGAATAACTTTGTTAATATTGACTATAGAGTAAATCTACTTTAGGATTTCAAAAGCTGGTATTTTTATACGAATTTTCAGAAAATAAACTTTTTGCCTAGGTTAATTAAGTTGAAAGTTAGCCACTTTTATTATTTAATTCGCAGTTACTTCTATATCTATATACATCAAATTCTCCTGTAACAGTGTTAGTTACCATACTACTCCGAAACGGCTTGGCCGATTTTTATAAAATTTTACACGTTTATCCTGTAGGACGTTGAAGAGGTTTTAATCTATTTTTTATACCCATAAGGGGGTTGCCCCCCTGACATTGTTTTTTATTTTTTTGGACAAAATTATCTATCTTAATTTTATATAATGTAGAATTAAAAAATACATACAAACCTTAATTTTCACTCTTTTATCACCAACCCCTATTTGTTAATAGCCATCTATATATTTACATCTATAAAATTCTCCTGTCACAGTGTTAATTTCCATACTCCTTTGAGATCGCTTGACCGATTTTTATGAAATTATATATTATGTATATTCGGTAGGTCTTAGAATCGGTCGTAATCTATTTTTCATATCCCTGAGTGATAAGGGGAGTTCCCCCTAACATTTTGTAATGTTAGGTGGGGTTGTGTGTACATAACGTACTCTATAAGACTACGAGTACATACAAATTTAAAAAATTATGATCAAAATCCATCAACAAGTTCCAGCGATATTAATCGCATCATATTATGTTTGCAGAATAAGTTTCATTTTTTGAGTGCACGTATTTTAGTAATTCCCCTCCACCGACCACGAATTAATTTCGTTCGGACGCCATTTTGAAAGCTTTATTAACCACTCTGTTGAGGTTCAAAGTTTACTCAAACTTTTACACATAACCTATATATCTTCAACTTCAAAATGGCTCTAGTTAGGTTGCTTAATTGTTATAAACAAAGTAGCCGTCAATTAAATAAAAAAGTGGCTAACTTTGACCTTAATTAACTTAGGCGAAAAGTTTTTCTTTGAAAATTCGCTTAAAAATACCAGTTTTTCAAATTCCATTGTAGTTTTAGCCTACAGTCAATATTAACAAAGTTATTCAAATTGTTTATAAGCCAAAAATGACTATTTTAGTAAAATGTTTTCTGAGTGATAAAAATGACTTTTTAATGATTTTTTTAAATACGTTGAAAATATGACTATTCTTCTTTCATGTTGTTTTCACAGAATTGCTGTATCATTATTATTTTCTGAACAATAACATTGCGAAAAAAAGCTCTTTAGGATAAACAAATTGAATAAAATTTATACTAATTGACGCATCATCTTAAAATTTTTGTGCATTGTATGGACTGTTTGACTCAACTTTTTATGCAATATGAAAGTCCTAAATTCATTTTCGCAAAAGTTATAGCAAATTTTTTATTTTCGAAATTTTAGATTTATTTTGCAATATCCGAAGCAACAAATAATCGGACCAAAATTCAAAAAACGCTATTTTAAACCTTAGCTCATCTACTAAAAGAAAAATATTATAAATAAGACATTTAATTGCCCTATTCTTACCTGTAGCGATTTAAACGAAAAAACTCTCATTTTTGACCCTTATTTGTTAATAACTAAATTTCTCGTCCAAACTGTGACGGGCATTTTTGTATTTATAATGTATTAGGTACATATATAGTACCCAAAAAACCCATTTGCAACCTGGCTGCTCAAGTGTCCCGAACATGGTATATTTTTGCCTTATTTCCCTGGTGTATATACTCACCGGCACAAAATTCCGCCACTAAAAATTTTTGATTAAGTGTGACAATTTATAACTTTATTATTTGTACTCCGATTCTCAAGATTCTTGCATCAGTTTGTAGGTACGTACATGACTATCAACGTTTGACATCGTTTGTTATTATTCCGGTAACAAAACATTTTCGACCCCAGGTCGACTCAGCCTGAATAAAAATGAGTACCTTGGGTAAAACCAGGGGTAATAATACTCGGTTGAAGCGTAGCACTGGCCCTGTTACCTTCCTTGTATACCGTTGGCCCTAGATATGGCAGACTGCCCTGCTATAATCCCAAAACCGCGTTAGCGGTATAAAACGGGAGACTATTACATATTATTATAACAAAAAAATTTTGCTTAGATTGCATTATACGGGGGGGCGAATGGAAGTGTTGTATTTTCTCCTAACTTTAAAAAATTCGGTGGAAAAATTGAAGGGCTGATTTTGTTTCATAAGTCTTTTCGTATTATCTCGGAGGCATCCTTAAGATTTTGTTTTCTGAATTATCCGAATATCTCTTTTTACAAAATACACCAACACAAAACAAAATTAAAATTCAATAGCGGGTATGTCCACTTCTCGCAGCAATGACTGCTCGCAATCTGTTTGGCATCGAATGAATAAGATGTGTTATCTTTGCCTAAGGAATAACCCGATATTCCTCTATCAGCGCCAACCTTAACTGTACCAAATTTTCTGAAGGCGGCCTAGGATGACAACGAATAGCTCTTTTCAATTCATTCCATAAATACTCGATAGGATTGAGATCTGGGCTGCATACGGGCCATTCCAATCTAAGGGTAAAAACACGCCGAAGATACATGGATGAGCGCGGTGTAGGTAGAGATAGCGGTCGCTACATCGATATCAAAACAAACCTTCATTTTCTTATGAGATCGCACATACCAAGGATGTGTCACCCGTTCACCCTCGTGACCTATCATCGCGGTTTACAGCGATGTCGATCCCCAAAACAGGATACGGAAAGTATCTTCGGTATGTTCTGCCCGTCATCGATTAAAGGCGGGTATACATATGCGCTCTGCTCGATGTGCGAGCCGCTCGCGCGCAGCATATTTGTTAGATTAGTACGTGTTTTCAAGTGGCACACAAACGGCTCGCACACGGCGCACCACGATCTAACTTCTGTCGGCTTTTCAACAAATGCTTTGATGGTTCGCAATACGTATTTGGACGGGTTTGCGAGTGGTTTGTTGGTTTTGTGGCGCCTGAGTTGAATATATGTTAGTAATGGAGTGTTAGGAAGGAAATATCAAACTTATTGATGTTTACCGTGGAAAGTGAAAATGAGATGATGACATTGAATATATTTAAACATGTTAGCTTGCAACCCCCAACTTGTAACCAACTTGCAACCATCTTGCAACCAATTTGCAACCAACTTGCAACCAATTTGCAACCAATTTGCAACCAATTTGCAACCAATTTGCAACCAACTTGCAACTCAACTTGCAACCAATCGGAATGAAACCAAACACTTCTCGATGAGAATCGGAGAAGCTACTCCCGACATCGGCCGATATCGGATCTGATCTGATCGGAGAAAAACGGATCCAATAGGGTTTTTCATCGATTGTCATTTGTTTCGAGCTTCTGTCATGTGTCATATAATATTAATATATCTACGCCATACGTCTTTGGTTTCTATCATTGTTATTACCAATAACGTATGACGTAGATATATTAATATTATGTGACACATGACAGAAGCTCGAAACAAATGACTGTGAATGAAAAGCCCTATGTAGGCACCCACAATTACTAATTATCTACAATTACTAAATGTTCGTAAGTTTCCTCTGGATCGCGGAAGGTTCGTCAAAATGAAAAATTTTAACGAACATTAACCGCGCCACGAACGCGCGGCGCTCACACGGCGCGGAGTTCGCGGCGCGGATATGTATTTCCGCCTTAAACCTCGACCACGATTGCGACCTACACCGCGCTCATCCATGTAGGTATCTTCGGCATGTTTTTACCCTTATCCATCCAACCTCTATTTAAGATATTCATATTTATGAGTCAATTAGTATTTTTGGTTCCAAAAAATTGTACAGTTCTTGCAAGAAAAGAGATATTCGGATAATACAAAATATAATGCCGCGTAAGCATTGGTAAATTTTTCGTGCGTATTGAACTAATGGTTCGTCGCAAGAATTTGCGTCGCTAATTTTTACCAGTGAGGACGCGGTGCTCAAATCATTTGATCATCGCTCGAAAACCGGCAACCGATGGAGCGTGTGCGTTGTGTGCGTCGGAAATTCTTGCGTCCGATTTATGCGACGAACATGTCCACACTAGCACAATTTATCCCGAGCACGAACAGCTGGTTCGACGCAAATTTTTGCCAGTGAGGACGTGGCATTAGGAATGCCTCCGCGATAATACAAAAGGACTATGAAACAAAATGAGCTCTTCAATTTTTCCACAGAATTTTTTAAAGTTAGGGGAAAATACAACGCTTCTATTCACCCCCGTATAATGTCATCTAAGCATTACCAGAATAATAACAACGATGTCAATAGATGTACCTACAAACTGATGCAAGCATGTTGAAAATCGGAATACAAATAAAAAAGTTATAAATTGTCAAACTTAATCAAACTATATTTAGTTGCGGAATTTTGTGCCGGGGAGTGTATTATATAATTTTAACATATAGACAGTGTGCCGATATTATTGACAAAACGATTAAAATGTGAGAAACCTTTTCTAAAAAAAGGGAGATAAGTATTTTGTGAAAGACAACAACCACCACAAGATCTTATCTTCGAAATATTCCAAGATACTAACTAAAAAAGTAATCAGCTAATACCTGGATATTTGACTATTATCCTGAGAAAATCCTTATTTCTCTGGACTATAATGCCATCCTAAGCATTACCAGAATAATAACAACGATGTCAATAGATGTACCTACTAACTGAACAAATAAAAGAGGGCGCATCTGTAAAAATATTAGTACATTTGGATGTTGACAGGTGACTCTTATTTTTTTGCAGAAATTGTTTGAAAATAACTCATATAATAATATTTGAGTTATCGTCCCACTCAAAAAGGTCCGGAACATTGTTTAAATAATCAAAACGTCAAAAAATGAAGAAAAAATTCGATTATTTTCTTGTTTTTTTGATTAGGTATAACTTTAAAAGTATTCATTTTCAAGAAAAGTTGCTCCGACATAAAAGTTGCGTAATTAAATTTCCTACAATATAGGATTAACTGAAAATTTAAAAAATTATTACCCTTGTTGCAAAATAGCAATAATTTCGAAAAAAACATAAAAAAGAAGTATTTGCATTTTACGTTTTTCAACCATTTATGCTATACTTAGGACCTTCATATTTCACTCAGAAAAACTTTATGATATGATAAAATAATACTGTAAATTTCATTAAGAACGGTGTAATAGTTTAATAATAATCCAGCTTTCGCAAAAAAATTCATTTTTTCAAAATGTATCAGCACTGAAAATAAAGCAGACAGAAAGTTGAATTTTTTTACATATAAAAGAATACTGTACATTTCATTTGCAATTTGCAAAATTAAAATCGGTTAATTACAACGGCGTCAGGAATTCTTTGAAATAAACATTAATTTTTGGTGCTACGCGCAGGACAGCGGATACGTCCGCTCTGATTGGGCATTCCAATGACCTTTGATAATGATTGATAAATTTTAATTTTTAGTACATTTCGAAATAAATAAATAAATTTGTTTATTGCAAAATAAAAACATACTCTGTCCTTCGAAATAACACTTTTTTAGCAAAAACTTTCTTTGTTCATATATTTTAACTTAGAAAATAAAAGTGTATTATTTTTAAACATATGCAATTGTTAAAACAATTTTTCACAAACAATAGATAATTAAATAAGTTTGATTTTTGTGGAATTAAAATATGAACATACAACAAAATATAGAGTAAGAAAATAATATATTAGATAAAGATTGGAAATAATTTTGGTGGAAAACAACTTGTGTGAATTGAACACCGCTGTCCTGCGCGTAGAACCAAAAATTAATGTTTATTTAAAAAAATTCCTGACGCCGTGGTAGTTAACCGATTTTAATTTTGCAAATTGCAAATGAAAGGTAGGTACAGTATTCTTCTATTTGTAAAAAAAATTTAACTTGCTATCTGCTTTATTTTCTGTAATGCAACATTTTGAAAAAAATAATTTCTTTTGCGAAAGCTGGATTGCAAAATTTATTTTGCAAAATATATTGAACCGATTTTAACTAAATTTACAGTATTGTTTTATTATATCATAAAGTTTTTCTGGGTAAAACATGAAGGTCCTACGTATAGCATAAATGGTTGAAAAATCTAAAATGCGAATACTTGTTTTTTTGATGGGTTTTTCGCAATTATTGCTATTTTGCAACAAGTGTGACAATTTTTAAAATTTTTAACCATTCCTATATAGCAGGAAATTTAATTACGCAACTTTTATGTTGGTGCAACTTTTCCCGGAAGTGAATACTTTTAAAGTTATAATCAAAAAACGAAGAAAAAAATCGAATTTTTCCTTCATATTTTGACATTTTGATTATTTAAACAATGTTCCGGACCGTTTTGAGTGGGAGGATAACTCAATTATTATTATATGGGTTAATTCCAAGCAATTTCTGCAAAAAAATTAGGGTCACCTCTCAACGTCCATCTCAAAACAGATCCGCCTGGACTATTATAGATTGTCAAACTTAAATCAAACATATTTAGTGGCGGAATTTTGTGCCGGGGAGTGTATATATAATTTTAACAATATTATAGACAGTATTCTGATATTATTGACAAATCGATTAAAATGTGAGAAACCTTTTCTAAAAAAAGGGAGATAAGTATTTTGTGAAAGATAACAACAACCACAAGATATTATCTACGAAATATTCCAAGATACTAGGTCCAGACGATGGATGTTCAAAAGAAATGAAATAATATCACTCATTAAGTGAATGATATATAAATATTTTAGACATTTTATATGAATTTTTTAATGTGTATCTGCAGGTGGATATATCAATTTCATCCTTTTTTATCACTTCCTCATGGAAGTTGGTAATCTTATATCCTGTGATAAGACCAGTGAATTTCCCATTCTAAAAATATGTTATACAGATATATGTAAACAAATTACAAATAGGAATGTTGCCAAAAGTATGTCAGTTCACGAAAATGCGATTTTTGATCAAATAAACTAGTACAACTACTTCCAAAAGGGAAAGTATATATTGATTATGAATTTACTTACCTCTTCCAATGTTGTAATGGTATTCCTACATTGATGCATTTTGGAGACGAATGTTGAGGTAATGGGTGAATTATAATCATCTCGGGTCTCTTGAACAAAATCAGAAACTGTGATAAAGCTGGGCAATGTGGGCATCATCACAAATTACGTCAAATTAGCATCAGTTTTACACGAAAAAGCTCTTATGAGCCTTCAACAACACTATATTCACATTCACCATCACTTTATTAAAATCCCAATGGAATCGCACTCATTATTTCGTCGGCCCTACACGATCAAAATAAAACTTTTATTGATGAACTGCATTGTATTTTGTATTGTTTCTGCAAATCCGAGATTGTTGATCACTTTTATTACATTTCTCAGGAATGCCAACACTTTTCTACGAATCTAGAAAAATATAATATGACCCAAAACCTAGTGCATTTCTGCCCGTCACAAGTAACACTGACTGCAATCAGCAATCATAGAATACTAAAATTTGACTACCTGCAATGTGGCTACCCTGTCAGTCTGCTCCCAATAACAAGAAAGTGGTCTCGAATGTAGGCAACTCATTTTACACCGTATGTTTGTCGAAACCAGTGCAGTCCCGAAACAAATATCAATAGTCTGTCAAAAGATAGGACAAAGTACAATAATATTACTGAAATAACAGGGCCGGCGATAACGGGCCTGCAAGGGATGCACTGCAGGCGGGCGCCCCTGTTTGGGGGGCGCCAGAATGAGCTTTTTAGCTGGTGTTATACAAAATAATAAAACAGAAAAATTCATTTTTTAAATGTGGTTTAAATTCGTCATTATGTTAGTTTTGCATATCACACATGCAAAATATACAAAAATATGCAATGCCGCATAGAATTCTTATTTCCATGTATGCCATGTAATGTAGTAATATAGTTTATTGGTCAAAGATATCATATTTCAACCAAACAACTTTGCTCTTAATGAGAATGCTTTATTTATTTTCTTCCAATTTCTTGCAAGTTGTTAGTTTTATATCAGCAGTTATGAGAGGATTAATTATTTCTACATTTCTAGTAAAATAAACAAGATTTTGATACTGTTTTCTTGCCGCCTGTCTAATTTATTAATAGGTATCAAGTCAAGTATTAATCTCATAAAAACATAATACTTAAAATAAACATTTTACATAAAATTTAGTTTAGAGCTCTTTATTATAGTATTATTTGTACTCTGCAATTAAAGTACCTATCTAGTGTTGCATTCACTTAACATAAAATTAAATTTGTTAAGTACTCAGTACTATTATTAAATTACTGTTTTACATTACTTCGGAAGCATAATCTTCTTGAGGTTTTAAAGTTATTATTTTTATTTAGTTCACTAAAAATAGATTCAAAAAACAATTATCTGGGGCCTGGGGCACAAGTCGAACAAAAAAAGCCGAAAAAGAAGAAATGACAAAAAAAACAATCTTAATTCTCTTAGCCAATTTCTGAAAAAAGTTAAAGTGAAGTTCTTTTGTCAGATGATGGGCCGAATAAAACTGTAACCGAACTATATTTACCGGGGATATTTGCGGATAGCGGGACACCGACTGGAGTCGGTGCCTCGCTCTCGCTGTGTGGAACACACATTTTTAGGACACAAGTCCATAATCAAGTCATTAATAGGGAGAAAAGCTCTTCCAGCTACCCCTAAAATCAGGTAGGGCATCCAAGACAACATAAAGTAACACCCAGGGCACCTAAGGCAACGTTCAGAAAAAAGCATCCTCATTCGTTACATGCTACGGTGGGGAGGGATGGTGTTATATCTTGGGGTCAGATAGATACCACTCCAGGTTATGGGCGGTCAGATAGGTACCACTCCAGGTTACGCAGTGTGACCGGTTTGATCTTCGGACATGTGGGTTTCACTCTCACTGTTCCATTAGAACACACATACTGTCCCCGAGGCGAGGGTTGTACGAGTATCTGTATGTATGTGTGTGTGTGGAGAGGGGGGCGCCTGTGCTATTTTTTGCAGGCGGGCACCTTATACTCTAGCGCCGGCACTGGGGAGGCTCAAAGACTAAAGTATGCAGGGAAATGTGATATAAACCCAGTTTATAATAATTATATCCACTGCGAGGCATAAGTTAGGGATATGAGAAAATTATGCTCGTTTTCATAGTTGATTTTCTCGTGAACGAACATATCGCCGATCCAGAATAAGAATGACGTAACTGCAAATTTTGTCAATTCCTGTTTATTGCGTAATTAACTTCTAAAATACTGTATACAGATGATACAAAAGCGACAGAACTGTAACTATGTGCTGAGCCACTACAGGCTAGTTGCGTCGTTATTGAAATACGCACCATTTTAGACCTTGTTTCAGATGAGTAATGGCGCAACTGTAAATAGGGTTGGAAAATAGGGGGACTAAATTAAGTTAATGGCCATTATCTATTAAAGCCATTATGGCCATTAATTAAAGCCATCGCTGTAAGAATAAACGGCATACTAAATATTTAACAATGGTTTTGTTGTACAGAAAAAATTTCAGATCAAGAATGGCGCAACTGTAGATAGGGTTGAAAATGGGATAATTAAATTAAGATAATGAAATTCGAACCAATAGGGATGAAACTAAAAGTACTAAACTTGTATCCCGAATAAAGTACGTGCCTCCTAGTGGCGGGATACGGGCAACAATACATTGGCTTATAGGGCAGTCCTTACAGTAGGGATCCTGGCCTATACAGAAAAATGCAGGCGGGTGTGGGGTAATACTGCACTTTGGTTGCGTTGGTGGTGTATTGGCTAAACTTGCAGGGCAGGGTATGGTGCTGATAGAAAAGGCATTCAGGCATCAAATATCCAAAAATCTTTTCAGGCCATAATAATGAAAAGACCTTCTCCAAACGCAATAAAAACTTACACTGAAATGATGGCATCTCCTAAGGTAAAATGTTCCGGAAGTAAAATGAGCCTCCGTTCGGATCTCCGGGTGAGGACCATCTCAGGGGGAACACCATTGCAGGTTAGAAAAATCAGGATAGGGTCTTGGAATCTTGGTAGTCTTACAGGTAAGAGTCTGGAGTTAGTGGATGCGCTCAAACGAAGAATAGTTCAAATTGCTTGTATTCAAGAAACTAGGTGGAAGGGACAAAGGGCGAAAGAACTAGGTGATGGATATAAATTGTGGTATGTAGGGAGTACTGGGAGTAGTAATAGGTACTAGAAATGGAGTTGGTATAATTGCTGATAGTGAAATGAAAGATAACGTAGTAGAAGTTGTAAGAACGAGTGATAGAATGATGTCAGTGAAATTTGTAATTGATAAAGAGGTATTGAATGTTGTGTGTGTGTTTGCTCCTCAAACAGGTCTGGGTGAGAATGAAAGAAGAACTTTCTATGGCCAATTAAGAGACGTACTGAGTGATATTCCAGCAGAGGAGAAAGTTATAATAGGAGGTGATTTCAATGCACATGTGGGCCAAGCCAAGACAGGATATGAAACAATACATGGGGGATTAGGCTTTGGAACTAGAAATGAAGCTGGAGATGATATGCCAGAATTAGCAACAGCATTGGATATGGCGACTGTTAACACATTCTTTAAAAAGAGAGAAACTCAACTTATTACCTACAAAAGTGGACAACATCAATCCCAAATAGACTACTTCATGATAAGGAAAGAAGGTATACGTGAATGCAAGGACTGCAAGGTAATAGTTAGTGAGACAGTAAGCCAACAACATAAGCTGCTTGTTCTGGACATCGAAGTAAAAAGCGAAACTAAACAAAAATATCGAAGAGGACCACAAAAAATCAAGTGGTGGATGCTAAAAGATGAGAAGGAAGGTCTATTCAGGGAAAGAATAGTAGAAAAAATATGTTGGAACATGAAAAGAAGCCCTAACACAATTTGGAGAAAAATGGACAATATTATTAGAGAGACGGCTATTGAAATACTTGGGAAAATGTCAGGAAAGAAGTTTGAGGATAAAGAGACTTGGTGGTGGTCAAATGAAGTACAAGGAAAAATAAAAGAGAAGAGAAAATTATATAAAAAGTGGCAAGAAACCAGATCGGACATAGATCTTCAAAACTATATGGTCGCCAAAAAGGAAGCGAAAGTAGCAGTAGCAAAAGCTAAAGCAGAAGCGTATTCAAACCTATACGACCAACTTGATAACAGGGAAGGCGAAGCAAATATATATAACATAGCCAAACAGAGAGCAAAGAAAGCAAGAGATTTTAGTCAGATTAGATGTATCCGAGATGAAAATAATAAAATACTAATTCACGAAAAGGATGTCAAAAAGAGATGGAGAAAGTATTTTGACAGTTTATTAAATGAAGAATTTGACAGACAGCCTGTGGAGTTAACGGAGACAGTAACAGCAATGGTTACCAGAATAACAAACGAGGAAGTGGCTCAAGCGGTTCAAAAAATAAAGAAAGGAAAAGCAGTCGGACCAGATGATATTCCTGGGGAAGTATGGAGAGCATTGGGAGAGACAGGAATAAGTTGGCTAGCAGGTCTATTTAATAGAATTATGGAAGTTGGACAAATGCCAGACGAATGGAGAAGCAGTATATTAGTACCTGTCTACAAAAACAAGGGAGACTGGGAGACATACAACAATGTACAAACTACAGGGCTATAAAACTACTTAGCCACACCATGAAAATATGGGAGAGAGTAATTGATAGACGGATACGTGAAGAAACCGATATATCCGATAATCAATTTGGCTTTATGCAGGGCAGATCAACAACAGATGGAAAAATACAGGAATAAAGAGACCAACGCTCATATGGTATTCATTGATCTTGAGAAAGTATATGATAAAGTTTCTCGAGAGATTCTGTGGTGGGCACTCAATAAGAAAGGAGTCCCTGGCGAATATGTAAAGATTGTGAGAGATATGTATGAGGGAGTAACGACTAGTGTTAGAACAGGTGTGGGAGAGACTGATAAATTTCAGGTGGAAAGTAGGATTGCACCAAGGCTCGGTGCTTAGTCCTTATTATTATTCTCATTAGTTTTGGACCAGATAACAGCGAAGCTACAGGGTAGTATTCCATGGTGCCTAATGTATGCTGATGATGTAGTGTTAATAGGAAATAGTGAAAGAGACTTAGAACAAAAACTGGAACAGTGGGGACAAGCTCTGGAGGAAAAAGGTTTAAAACTTAGTAGGACAAAAACAGAGTATTTGGAATGTTCATTTAAAGATGGAGTTACTACAAATAAAATTGTATCTTTGGATGGTGAAATGATTGTGAAAAGCAATAGTTTTAAGTACCTAGGATCGGTATTACAGAGTAATGGAGAAATAGAATGAGATGCATGCAGTAGAATTAGGGCTGGATGGATGAAGTGGAAAGAAGCGAGTGGTGTGTTGTGTGACAGAAAAATTCCAATGAAGCTGAAGGGAAAATTCTATAAAACAGCCATAAGACCGGCTATGATGCACGGAACTGAATGTTGGGCAGTGAAAAAGAAAGAGGAACAACGAATGCATGTGGCGGAAATGAGAATGCTTAGATGGATGAGTGTAGTGACAAAGAAGGATAAAATTAGAAATGAGTATATTAGGGGAAGTCTAGGTGTGGCACCAATTGATGCCAAAATGAGAGAGCATAGGTTAAGATGGTTTGGTCATGTTCAACGTCGAGATGTTAATCACCCAATACGAAGAATAGCTGAAGTGCAGATTCCTGGAAGGAGTAGGAGAGGAAGACCAAAGAAGACCTGGGGGAGACGATAAGACAGGACATGTTGGTAAAGGGGATTAACATTGATATGACCCAAGATAGAATTGTGTGGAGAAATGCAATTAGGGAAGCCGACCCCGCATAGGGATAAAGCAAAGAGAATGATGAGGGATGAAACTAAAAGCCATCCATGTAAGAATAAACGCCATTGCGATGCTCCGGACGGTTACTCTTTATTTAATCACTATTTTAAATATTTAAAAATTTTTAGATGAAGAATGACGCAACTGTTAAAAGGGTTAAAAATGGGGGATTAAATTAAGGTAATAAAATTCGAACCAACAGGGATAAAAATAAAAGCCATAATTGTAAGAATAAACGCCATACCGATGGTTCTATTTTATTTTAAATATTTAAAAATCGTTTTTTGCTCTCCTAAGAAATTTGTATTTTTGCAGTTACGTCATTCTTATTCCGGACCGGCGATATTAACGGATTCCGTCAGTTTTTTTATTATTTTAGATTTTTCTTTAGTGTTTACACAGTTGTGCAACTCAAACTTATTTTTAGTACTTATACCGGGTGGAAGAAAAGAAGTATTTTTCTTATATTACGTTTTAAACACCTTGTAGGGAGAACAAAGTACAAATGTGAGTATATATTAGAATCTTATTGTAGTCTTATGTTTTGTGAACATTTTGTTTTTTTAATGTTTTTTTTTTAATTTTTTTAATCTTTAGGAACTAAGGAAACATATCTGTTACTCCAGTGAATAAGTGGTTAAGTCGATTTATGCCAAAATGGGTTAAGTGTACCAATGGGTGCAGAATGACTTCTCAGATGTTGTGAATAAGTAGTTAAGCTGTGAGCGGACTCTAGCCAAAGTTATACGTATGTGTATCTTTGTCCATTTTTGAAATTTATGTACTATTTAGATTAAGTCGACTTACCTAAAGACTTAATAAAAATAACATCTTAGGAAATAAATGGTTAAATTGACCTGCCCAGTTATGACCAATAATCGTTTACTGTGCTTAACAGGTTAACTCGAGTTGACGTCTTTTGGCCCACTCTGGCCACTGTGCATAACTGGTTAACTATAATACTTATAGTTATTACATCACGACATTTTATGACTAATTTACAATTTAAAGCAGATATATTTTGTCATTTCCCACTTACGAGAACCACTATTGTCGAAATTGAACTAATAAAAAAAATTTACCGTCCAATTTACTATTTTAAAAATGTTTGATTTATATAAGGAAGGACGAGCATCTTCTGCTTGCCTAACTATTTACACTAAAATCTTTCGTGATTTAAGTTTAAATTTTAAAAAACCAAAGCAGCACACGTCACAAACGTGACAATTTTAATGTACAAATTAAATTGTCCTCAGAAGGAGAAACTAAAATCCAATTAATAGCCGAAAGAGACGAACATCATAGCATGGCCCAATTTGCTTATGAGCAGAAAAGTCAAGACAAAGCAATTGCTAAAGAAAATCAATCGAAAGGAGTTTATGCATTTGACTTGCAACAGTGCCTGCCTACCCCTTACCTTACAACGTCAGTTTCTTTCCACAAGAGGCAGCTGTGGAGCTTTTTAACCTCACGGTGCATGACACGGTAACAGAGAATCAGCCAAAGCAACTTGCTATTTGCCTTAATAATTTTTTAACAAACTACTTGCTTTATGGAAAAACCGAAGTAAAATGTTATTCAGATACGTGTGGTGGTCAGATTAAAAATAATGTCGTTGCATTATTGTTTCTTAATTTTGTTAATCAAAAAGCAAACCTGAAGATCAACTACAAAATTTTGGTTAGTTGTCATACGCATAGGGAGTGTGATACTGACCACTCCGTTATTGAAAGAGCCAGGAAAAAAACAATTTAAATAAATCATCTTAACGACTGGGTACAGGTAATCATAATTGCTAAACAGAAGAATCCCTTTGAAATTGTAATGATGTTAAAAGATAATTTTTTCGATTTCAATTCACTTGTGACGAAACATGACCCTTAGATTATCAAGATTATTAAAAAACTTGATAATGATGGCGAAATGTTTCTGTGGAAACTAGTCCAATGGCTTCAATATGTTAAAAGCGGCGCCCAAATTTCATTTAGATGCTCATTAAAACAAGAACATCTTTTTAAAACAATAAATTTTGCTCATAGAAGACGTTCAACTATTTTGTTTACCAAACATTAACAAGGAATGAGTGTCGATAGCTACAGACAAGAAAAAAGACTTATTGTCTTTATTGCCTTTAATAGATATTTCATTCCATGCATTTTATCAAAATATGAAACCGAGAAAGGATGTCGCCAATGATCCTGAGCTGGAGGAATTGGATCCTGACCAAGATATACAACCTAATTCAGAATAAATGTTTTTTAAACTATAAAATTGTTTTTGTTAAATTTTAAATAAAGAAATATTCTTTTTAAAGTCATTAAACCGAAAAATAAAATACATAGATTGACTTATTTTCAATTAACATATTGGGTGAATAACTGGGTAAGTCGACGGTGAATAAATGGTTAAGTCTCATATCTTCTCATATCTCATTAACCTAATCACTTAGCAGTTACAAAATGAGACCAATAATATGTTTGTATTCTATCTTAATTTTATGTAAAGTTTTAGCATTCCATCATATTAAATCGATTTATGACATGTTGTCAAAACTTGTAAGTCGTCTCCCGAAAACTATTCAAAATTGACTTAACCACTTATTCACTGGAGTAACAGATATATGGTTTTTTCTTGAACATGTGTTTTAACCGAAACAAAAATTTCGGACACTGCGTAGGGAGGAAAAGGTACAAAGGGGGGTATACATCGATATTATGTTGTAGTCTCATATTTTGTTAACATTTAATTTTTTTAATTTCTCTTATATCTTTAACAACAAAGAAACTAAACGGTTTTACTCTTTTATGTGTTTTAACTGACGACATGCGATACGTGAGAAGGCCATGTCTCATCATACATAATATATATAAATTTTCATACATAATATAAACGTGTAAATGCCATGTTATCACTAAATATCCATACGCACGAAGCATTAGCATTACAACGCATGATTGCGTCTAAGTTTTTTTATTATTATTGTAGGCAGGACCCTGGGTTATCCCGAGATGCATGAACGGAGCCGAGAAGCCGGCCAACCTCCGTTGCTAATGCTCCGCGCAGCGCAACAGGCGTTTAAGGAGACCCTTAACTAGGAGACTGCTAACTAGCTTCTCTGCTCCGTTGCCGTTGCGTGCATCTCGGGACAACGAATTTTAGGGTCCTGACTAAAAATAATGAAAAAACTAAAAGTGCGAATTTTGTTATGAAATTTGGTATTTGGGGTTAGAATAATATTTGGAACAACTTGTTCAAATAACCTTTTCCGATATTTGTAACGCAAAGCAAAATATCGGTAATTTATCATGTTTTTGGATTCGCATTAAGCCGCGTTTAGAATTAAAAAAATTCAGTTGAGTATCTTAAAAAATGTGAACCTTCAACCTGTATAGACTGCAAAACTTCAAATTTGTATTTATTTTGATATGCATATCTACTTACAAAGATGGAATTGTTAACAAATAAACGACACAAACTTTGGTATTAAACTTTTACAATTAGACTAATTATTTTTAAAATGATATAATATTATGAAATTATGAATTATGATGAAATTATGGAATGTAAATAAAAAATTGTCAAAAAATGGGGCCTTACATTAAATTTTTTGGCGCATTTTTTTGCTAGTGCAAATTTGTCTAGATATTTTAGAGTTAGGTATAGCCTCCCCTATTGTAAAAATCACGAGCCGCCACTGATAATGCGAAAGGAACAGAGTGTTCAAAGAACAAAAATCTGTGTAATGTACCTCTCGTTATTTAAAGAAGCTCCACGTAGACACCAAATCCGTACTTTTAAGGAAATTCCACCTCAAATCATCACAGAGCCTCCATTAAACAATCTCGTCCACAGTATGTTGCGCTGTGCATACTGTTTACCAGGTCGACAAATAACTCTTATAGGTGTCGATAAGAACTGTTTACTTATGTGCCTTTCTGTTTTTAAAGTTTTTTAACTGTTGTCTTTTATTGTTAATTTAGTTTAGTTTCAGTTCAAACACACTTTAATGAGTAAAATAATATATTTTCTATGTTTCTAAAGATATCAGGGACATTCAAAAAGCAAAATGTTCACAAAACATAAAACTACAATACGATTTCGATGTATACTCACATTTGTAACTAATCCTCCCTACAGGGTGTCTCAAACTCAACATAAGAAAACACTTCTTTTCTTCCGCCCGGTATAAGTACAAAAAAGAAGTTTGAATAAACCTTTGCACAGCTGTGTAAACACTAAAGAAAATTCTAAAATAATAAAAAAAATAATAAAAATTAACATAATTGTCTATTTATCACTAACTTATGACTCGTAGTATACCTAGTTCTGGATTATTTATGAATTATTCAGTCGTGATCATCAACATAAAACTTTAAATATGAATATAATAGAATATAATCATCATCATCATCCAGCCTTCTGCATCAAAAGTTGAACATAGGCCTCCCCATAATTTCTTCCAGTTTTGTTCTTCTTGGGCTTCCTTCAACCCATTCCCAGCAATCCTTTTGACGTCGTCTGTCCATCGTTTAATTTAACAACCATTTGTTAAATTTTAGAAATTTCCCAAATCCCAGTGATTCTTTTTATCTTTATCTGGTTTTGCCAGAAGAGGTATCTGACACAATTAATTGTTTAAAAAATTCTAAATGTTTAGATATTAATGAGTTAAATAGCAAAGTAATAAAAGAGACTAGTGACTTCATTATAGTTCCAATTACAAACCTTGTAAATTCTATTTTTAATTCAGGTGTTTTTCCTGACTGCTTTAAACATAGCAAAGTAGTTCCTTTATTTAAAAAAGATGACAAAAATATTGTAGATAACTATCGTCCAATTTCAATTGTGTCTATTTTTAGAAAAATCATTGAAAAATTAATTAAAAAGCGTTTGTATCAATATTTTGAGTCAAAAAACTTCTTTAGTGGTACTCAATATGGATTTCGACAAAAACGTTCCACGGCAAATGCTGTTATGAATGTGGTCACTGACATAGTGTCGAATCTTGAGGTTGGTATACAAACCGGTATTACTCTCTGCTACCTTTCTAAGGCATTTGACTGTGTCTCGCATGATATACTTTTGGAGAAACTGGGTTACTATGGGGTCAGGGGAATCGCCCTGAAGCTTATAACATCGTATTTGTCAAACCGTTCTCAAGCTGTAAGTATACATAATTCTATTTCTAATTTCAAACCTATTAATTATGGCGTTCCCCAAGGCTCTGTCTTGGGGCCACTATTATTTATAATATATATTAACGATCTAAGTAACTATATGCATCCTGTGAATACAGTTTCCTTCGCAGATGATACTACTTTTATTTATCCAGCTAAGGGAAGTGGGACAGGATCATACATTTCAAATTTTGTCGAAAATAAGGCACAAAATTGGTTTTTAGCGAATAAACTTCAGCTTAATAAGGGCAAATCCCAACATTTATGTTTTAAAGGTATGACAGATACCTCAAACTTGGATAACGTAAAGTTGCTTGGGATAACTTCTTGCAGGAGATCTGTATCTCTTGTGAAACAACATGATATTCATAATTACAACACCAGACAGGCAGATAATATCAGAATTAATCGTTACCGTCTAACTAAGTCCAAAAGAAATTCTTTAGATTACAAGCTTTACAACGTGTTGCCAGGTTATATAAAAAATTTAAGTCTAAATGCTTTAAAAAAAAACCATGAAAAGAATACTGAATAAGAACTGTTTTTATTCAGTGGAGGAATACCTTGAATATTTCAAGTTTCATTGAAGTTCATGGAAAGTACTCGTCTAATATCTTTTATTACTGATCTGTGATACGGTACTTACATAATTTTTATACTATTTAAAAGTGAAATTTTTGTGATATTCTTATGTGTGAAATTATTATTTGTATATTTTAGGTATTTTTTGTGTATTTTAGGTATATTCTAATTTTATGTATAGATAGGTTTTTACTTGTTTATTTTAAATCTTTGAAGTCTGACTTGCTACAAACCTTGTAATTGTGTAATGTAGTCAAATAAATTCATTCATTCATTCATCGTGTTGGTGGTCTACCTCTACTTCTTCTGTCTGCTCGTGGTCTCCACAATGTAATTTTTTGGGTCCACCTCCTGTCCTTCATCCTGGCTACATGGCCCGTCCAATTCCATGCCATGCTACTCACTCTATGACATCTGTGACGCCTGTTCTTCTTCTGATTTCTTCGTTTCTGGCCCTCTCTCTGAGAGTCAGTCCAAGTAGTGACCGTTCCATTCTTCTTTGGGTCACTCTAAGTTTGGTTGCTGTGGCCTGGGTTAACGATAATGTTTCGGCGCCGTAAGTCATGACTGGAAGCACACGTTGGTCGAATTCTTTTTCAAATAATTAGGCATATTGCTCTTGAATATGTCTGATAGGGCTCCACATGCAGCCCATACTAAGGTGATCCTTCTTTGTAATTCGGCAAAGTTTGATATTCCCTGGCAATTTGGATTGCATGCCCTAAGTATTTATATTTATGGACCAATGCTATTTCGATGAAGTCGACTTCTGGATTTTCGCTTTCTTACAGGCGACATCTAACTCAGTAAGCATAGTTCTAATCTCTTTTAAGTTGTCTGTTATAAGAACTAGAGATGCATCAAGTCAAACTAGTTTGATTTTATTCAACAAACTTGACTTGACTTGAAAATCAAACTTTTTTTGTAAAAAAGTTTGACTTGAAAATCAAACTTTTTTTGTAAAAAAGTTTGACTTGACTTGATTTCGATATCTTTAGGTTTGACTTGAAATCAAACTTCTTCAAACAGTTTGAAGTTTGAATGTCATATTGGCAACGTGTTTATTTCCAATTCTAATCGAGAGCGTACGGATTTTGTTGTGACTTATTTGGATAGGTCTGAATCGGTATTCTGCTACTCCGCAAATTAGTTTGTAGTTCATATTTAGACGTCCATGTTTGGCTTGTTTATTACGTTTGTTTTGAAGTGTGTGGCTTTGGGAGATAATATCTGAATGTGGATATTTTTCGGTTCAGAATAAGTACCAGAACAAATTGAGTCTGATTTTGAAGGTATTCCCACTGCAAAAATTAAGAGAAACAATCTGTAGTCGAAGCAGTATTAATTAAGAAAAATAAATATACTGATTTATTTGATGTTGCGGCAGGTGATTTCAAAACAATGAAAATTGCAAAGTGCATACATACTTCTATTATGTAAAAATAAAGAACAGCGTTATAAAATCACAAACAGTGAACTAATTCTTTAAAAGGACAGCGTTATGCATAACTCGACCAAGCGCCATTTCTTTAAAATCGAGATAACAGCGGATTCTGGTGACACATAGCTAAAACTATCTTGGAAAAATCCCTGTTATTGTCACGTTAACGGTTACTAAGAAAAACAAAAATAAACCAGGCGACATTCTGTGTATTAAGGGTTTTTAGTTTTGCATAACAAGACTATTCATAACTGCCATTCTTAACTGCCATTCATAACTACCATTCATAACTGCCACATATCCATAACTGCCATTCATAACAGTTTCGCAATTGTAGACTAAGCGCCGACTTTGGTCTGTTTATGCTAAACTAAGCGTTTGGCCAGAATAACAGTTTTGTCCTCATTAATGTACACATTAATTTTGAAGTTTCCGTCAAAAAATGATGGAATTTTTTTAAAGTGAAAATGTTGTGTTTATATATATGTAATTAAATTGAAAAATACAAATAATCTTTATAAAATCTTTTTATTATGTCTAACGTGCTATATGTACTAAGAATATAGTATAAGTCATAAAATGGACCTTTCGGGATTCTTCTATATTTTGAATTTTGAATGTCTATTAATCATTTCTGTACTAAGAGTATAAATCAATAGCCTGTTTTTCATGTATAAATATTGATTTTATTCCAACAGTGCAACTTTTAATTTCAAAAGTCTGCTTTGTACAGGTCAACTTCTACTGTTAGTACCTTCTGCTTTCACTTACGCAGCTTGACTTATACATACTTTTAGTACACACCACATGTTATGAGATTCTAGGGCGCTTGTATTGAAAAAATGTAGATAATCCAAATTTGACCATAAAATTTCAAGGAATTAACATCCTTAAAAAGGGGTTGGTACGGAAATAGATTATTGAGGTTCTTTGTTTTCTTCCTTTTTAACATTCCTAAACCTTTTTTTATGACTTTCGTTCTGTCGTTGAAGACGGTGCCGATGTTTATTATTACCGGTTATAAAAGCAGAAAATTATAAAAATAGCTAGATCCCATTTAAACCAAAAACTGTTCATTTAGTATTTTTTTATTTAATTTTGTTGTGCGTGCTAAAAAATAGTTTACTGTGAAAGTGTCAGTGTTCTATTGTACATGGTTTTTAAAAATGAGTAGAGGGAAACAAATACTAAAATTATTGGAACTAAAGGATGATTTATATGGCACTCAATGTATTATTAAATTTCTTATCTTAATGGGCAACTGACATGTCTATCTCAACAAAAAAGTATACAGGGTGTTTCATTGGGAAAGTAACATACGCTAACTGTAGAAAGAGGACACTTAGGCGATCTCAAAAATACCATACTTAATGGATCTTACTCCATTAGTAACAAAGATACTGGGTGTTTTATCCATTTTGCCATTTTCTTAATTGGTTTATAACTTTTTAACCACACTGTATATTTATTTTATATTTGGCACGCAAATAACATTTAAGGCGTACAATAAATTAATTTATTTACAATTGTAAAAAATCCAGGTCCGGCTTAAAATATATTGGAAAAATTTTCCGACCTCAAAACAACACCCTGTACATTAATTTTTTTTAAATGGATTTTTCAGTTGAAAAGAGGATGGAAAACTAAACTCAGTGGTATAATTTGAATTTTCGGCAAAATGATTTTTCTGGTGAAATTTTGAATTTGAATTCGGAAATTAAGTGAATTGCGAGAGCTCTAATTAGAAAAAAATTGAAATACAGCTTACAACTTGTCAACCTCACTGTATATTGATTTTATATTTAACAAGCGAGTATTCTTTTAGGTGTCCAATCAATTAATTTATTTACAATTATAAAAAATCCAGGTCCGGTTTAAAAAATACATATTGTGTAAATATTCCGACCCAAAAAAACACCTTGTATATTAATTTTTTTTAAAATAGATTTCGCATTTGAAAAGAGGATGAAAAACAAAATTAGTGGTATACTTTGAATTTTCGACAAAATGATTTTTCTGGAAAAATTTTGAATTTGCATTCTGAAATTATGTCAATTGCGAGAGCTCTTGTAGAAAAAATTAAAATGCGACTTAATTTTAATTAATACCATTATTTAATCTAAATTGGCAAAATGTTAATATTTTAGTGTTTTTTATTATGTGTGAAAAATAGTTCTTGGCGAATATTCTTCTTTAAATAATAAATAAATAATAAAGGGCCAATAAAGAATACATCACTTTAATCAACATAATAGCTAAAAATTATAACAAAACAGCGAAAATTTGGAGCATAATCACTATTCAAAACTAAAGTACTTATTCAAAATTACCACCATCAAAAATTATTTTTTTTATACGTAGGTACGGTAAATTTTTGTAGTTAGGTACCTAGCGTCATGTGTACTGTGTACTGTGTGTGTTGAGTAAGTGTCTTGTTACATTGTAAAGTCGACGTCATTGTCTTTGCAAAGAGACGCTAATTGTATCCGAACGTCTGCGGTCCCTCCGGTGAGTACCGATCCCTCAAGGACAGAAACTATTTTCATTTATTAATTTATAATAAACGAAAAATTTCTGACCCTGGTGAGATTCGAACTCACGACAATTCGGACCTTTCGATCCAAAGGTAGGCGCTCTTACCACTGAGCCACAAAGGGGGCCAAAAATTATTGTTATGTGTGCAAATGTTAATATTTTACCAATTTAAATTAAATAATGGTATTTATTAAAATTAAGTCATATTTTAATTTATTTTACTTTGAGCTTCGCAATTCACATAATTTCAGAATTCAAATTCAAATTTTTACCAGAAAAATCATTTTGCCGAAAATTCAAAGTATACCACTAATTTTGTTTTTCATCCTCTATTGAAATGCAAAATCCATTTTAAAAAAATTTAATATACAAGGTGTTTTTTTTTCGTTGGAACATTTATACAATATTTTTTAATCCGGACCTGGATTTTTTATAATTGTAATTAAATTATTTGACTGGACACCTAAAAGAATATTCGCGTGTTAAATATAAAATCAATATACAGTGTGGTTGACAAGTTGTAAGCTGTATTTCAATTTTTTTCTAATTAGAGCTCTCGCAATTCACTTAATTTCCGAATTCAAATTCAAAATTTCATCAGAAAAATCATTTTGCCGAAAATTCAAATTATACCACTGAGTTTAGTTTTGCATCCTCTTTTCAACTGAAAAATCCATTTTAAAAAAAATTAATGTACAGGGTGTTGTTTTGGGGTCGGAAAATTTTTCCAATATATTTTAAGCCGGACCTGGATTTTTTACAATTGTAAATAAATTAATTTATTGTATGCCTTAAATCATATTTGCGTGCCAAATATAAAATAAATATACAGTGTGGTTAAAAAGTTATAAACCAATTAAGAAAATGGCAAAATGGATAAAACACCCAGTATCTTTGTTATTAATGGAGTAAGATCCATTAAGTATGGTATTTTTGAGACGGCCTAAGTATCCTCTTTCTACAGTTAACGTATGTTACTTTACCAATGAAACACCCTGTATAAAAAAATTTAAAAAAAAATAAAATACAGGATCCTTTGTAAAAGGTATATTTAAAAGACCCTAATAATGGTTACATCACAAAACAAAACGTTTTCGGATTAACAAGTAATCCATCATCAGTGTTAAGCCAATAACATGCATGCGTGAGCCACCAAAAAGTTATGGGTAAAAACCCTTTAAAAGATATAGTTGACACTCAATTTTCAATATGTGAGGTTCATCCCTTTCATATCACATCCACGTATTAGAGTCTTGTGTTGCCCTGGGTAATATCCAGGAATATTTGCAACAAATAACTATTTTAAACATAATATGTAGTATAATATAAGATCTTATACCTTTTAAAGGGTTTTTACCCATAACTTTTTGGTGGCTCACGCATGCATGTTATTGGCTTAACACTGATGATGGATTACTTGTTAATCCGAAAACGTTTTGTTTTGTGATGCAACCCTTATTAGGGCCTTTTAAATATACCTTTTACGAAGGATCCTGTATTTTTGTGATTTATGGTATACAGCCAGCTACAGGAATTTTATTTTCCTCGTGGATTGTTAAAGAATTATATCTACGAAATAAATTATTTTTCAAACTCTTTCAAACTAGTTTGACAAACAGTTTGAATTTTCAAACCTGTACGATTGACCAGTTTGACTTGACTTGAATTATTTGTCAGAAGGATTGACTTGAGTTTGACTTGAAATTAAGTCAAACTCAAGTCAAATTCAAACATTCAAGTCAAACTTGTGCAACTCTAATAAGAACTATGTCGTCTGCGAATCGTAGGTGGGAGAGCCTTTCGCCGTCGACATTCATTCCTTTGGCGTCCCACTCCAATTGTTTGAAAGCATGTTCAAGTACTGCCGTAAAGAGTTTGGGAGATAACGTGTCTCCCTGTCTAATTTCTCTTTTGATTTTTATATTAGATTTGGTATATTTGTGTAGTCGGACGGTCATGGTTGCATTATTGTATATGTTCGCTATCAGTTTGGAGTACCGATAATCTATACTCTATACGACTTTTCTCCAACGTTCTCATTATGACGTTAATTTCTTTCGTATCAAATGCTTTACGAAAGTCTACGAAAGCCAGGACTAATGGTCGGTTGTATTCGATAGATTTTTCTATAATCCCTTTTATGCAGTAGAGGTGGTCGTTAGTGCCAAAGTTTAGAATATAGAATAGAATATAATACAAACAGGTAAACAAATTAAAAAATAACAAGCACTTACAAATTCTAATGTAAAAAAACAATAACCAAAAACATACAAATCGATCAAAGAATGAAAGAAAGAAATGATTCAAGTTGCGAATGATAACCGGCCAACAGCATAAGGAGGTAACATAAAACCACTAAATTAAAGATCGTTAAGGATATTCTAAAGAACCTTGTCATGTCAAGCAGTAGTGACAAAATAACAGTTACTGCTTATGGATTCGGATCATCGGATCCCAAGATCCGACAGAGAAAGATTGTATGGCATCTCCAGTCGTCAACAAGCAAAAACTCTATAAACAGTCACTTCTTCTTCTCTAGGTGCCGTCTCCGCTTCGAAGGTTGGCAATCATCAGAGCGATTTTTAGTTTTGAGACCGCGGCTCTAATTCGTTGTTATTACGTCCAAACCATTCCCTAAGGTTCTTAAGATTTCTCTCCACAGCTGTTGCGAGAGAAAAGACTTGCTTAGGACAGGGCTGCATTCCTAAAGTAAACCTGTCCTTCACTTGGACTTTGGAGAATACGTTGAATAATTGTACTAAGGGGTTAAATTCTGGCAGAAGCAATGGAAGAGATGGTCAAAATGCAAAGATTATTGAAGACAGCAGAAATGAAAGTCTTACAAAAGTAACAAACCAAACGATAAGGGATAGATTAAGAAATGAGGGAATAAAAGCGAGATGTGGAATAGAGTAAATAAACTTGTGAACAAAAAGAAGAAAAGTAGTATAGAATCAACATTTAGGAAGAATGACAGAAAGCAGAACAGTAAGAATAGAAAGAGACAGATCAATTGAGGCTAAAAACTGAAGTAAAATAGACATGAAGATGAAGACGAAAAAGATACGCTGATGATTCCGCTATAATCGCAGAAAGTCAAGAAGATCTTCAAACTCTGTTGAACGCAGTACACAATGAATGTAATGAAAAGGGATAAACCATCTATCCACGCAAAAAACAGGAAATTAATACTCGTCGGAAAAAATATTGAACATTCATTACGAAAATTAGATGACAAATCATTGAACAAAGTGAACATTTGTTCACAAATAGTGAACAAAAAAATATAATCGGTATTAATAGAAATAGTCGCCCTGGGTACTTTAGAACTAGGATATACACCAAAAATGTGGAATGTCTATGTCTTCATTTCCAAAGCAGGGATATAGCTATTTGTATAACAAGGGAGGAAAGTGCTACTTTTCCTCCCAAGAATGAAGTTTACTGCCCGACGTGTAGCGGAGGGCAGTAATCATTCAAGGAAGGAAAAGGCACTTTTTTTAACATGGGAATGTTATACATATGGTTTTTCCACCTTCCTCAAATTAATAACAAGTCATTTTTTCATTTTAAAACCTTTTTATATACTTGGCTTGGTTGGTGTCACGGACTCCGCAAATTTTGTAATCCATTTTAAAAATAGTTCTAGGCTACCTAGACACCTGAAATTTTCAGGATAGCTTAGAACTAGCTAACAATGCAATATTTAACTGCTATTATACAGGGTGATTAATTAGTGGGGTGAAGCTCCGTAGATCCATAGTAATGTATAGCAATAAAACTTAATAACAAAAATTGTAGCGAACTTTGAGCTTCACATTACAAAATTAGTTAGAATGTTACAGGGTGTTCGATAACATAGTGGCAGACCAAACTTATGTTTTTTTAAATAGAACAACCTGTATTTTATTTTATATTCGAAATCGTCGTAACTTTTCGACTACAAAAATATAAAGGTTTGGTATGTTATACGGGGTATTTACAAAGTTATAACCAATTTTATATGATAATCGTAACAAGTTTAACTACCTGTATAAATAAAAGCAAGCACAAGGTCAATGGTTTATTGACGTTATATTTTTTATTTATTGTCAAAATTTTCGTAAACTCAGTAATTTTAAATAGAACACTCTGTATTTTATATCATTATCGAAAAGTACTATTACCATACTATAATTTTTGTATAACATTCCCTATGTGTAAATTTATTAGTTTTCCAGATATTTTCATTTTTCAGAGCAAAATTATTAATAATTACAGGTCTCAATCTTTCCAAATTTTAAGTAAGCCATGACTGAATAATTGTCTAAAACTTACAATTTACGATTACTGATTATCAATCTGTAATCAAAGTTGGCTACAATTTTTGTTATTAACTTTTATTACTATCTATTACTTATAACGGATATACAAAGCTTTACCCCACTGACCAATCACACTGTATGGATAAATCGATTTTTTTAAATGTCAAACTATTTTAAAAATGTGACTAATGCAATGATATTTTAAAGTAGGTACGTTAATAAATCGATATCTACAAATTGATGGTGCCTCAGTGGTATATTAGACTGCAGATGCTCCGCACTTGGAACCCGGCTGTTGCGTATCTTTTTTTAATTGTTTTAATAAATAATTAAAAGTTTATATATTTAAAATTATATATACCATTTTAAACAACCGTGGTATTATAAAAAATACTATTTTATACTAGTGTAATTTTTGGAATCATAATTATAAATAACAGTTAATACACCTACTAAAAATTCATATTTTATAAGTTAATTATTCTTTCCAAACATGTTGTGTCCTATATATGTACAATAACAAAACCGTAATATTATAAAAAGTACTTTTTTATTAGAGTGTAATTTTTGGAATTTTAAGCATTTTATCGTTAAATCGTTTATAGTTAAATCGTTTATCGTTAAATTATTTTATAATCTTTCCTATAAATAATAAAAAGGTTTTATTATAAAAAGTTCTTTTTTATAAAATTGTAATTATTTACTTAATTTATTTATGTAACTAACCAACAAAATTTATTAAAACTAAAACTAAAACTAACAAGTAGGTACAATATAACTGTCAACTGTCAAATTATAAGTCAAATTATTAATGTAAACATTGTTAAATCAAAATAACAATTTACTGTTTTTTACCATTCTGCAAAATACAGGGTGTTTTATAAATAAACGTTAAAATATATAGATACCTACGTAATAGAAAATAGATATTGTACCGGGTGTGTCCCAATAAGAATGGCTCTCGGCCATATCTCAGGAACCGTTAATAGTAGAGCTTTGAAATAAAAAATTTTATAACAAAAGTTACCTCAGGAAAAGCCTGGAAATTATTTTCATAATTGTGGGTCCACCGCTAGAGGGCGTAATTGAATATCAAAAATAAAAAAATCTAAATTTTACAAAATTTTCCTAATGAAGGGGCACTGGAATTCCGATTATTGTATTCTTCATAAAATTCTGCGCATATTTGATTTAACAAGTTTAACTCTACCTCTGCAAATAAGAGGTGGGGGTGAGTGGGAACCTTGTTATGAAAAAATGGCTGTAAGTCCGGTACTGCTAAATCAAATTTTGAAAACTGGGTCTTGTTGAAGACAGATCTTTTTCTTCAATGTAAGCGTGATAATTTTGAACCATCCTAATAAGTAATAAGCCAGCTGGGAGGCGTTATTTAATTTTTTTCAGAAATATAGTTTTCTTTGATAAATATTAAATACAAGTATGCATTTTTAATCATACTTTATAAAATTAGATTAAATTAGCAATAGAATAGCGAAAAGCGCATGTCGATACCTTTTTTCTATCTCAAGATATCTCGAGAAACGTGTAAATTTTATACATAACTGTTACTATCACCGGTAAACTAAGTTAATGAAAAGTAGTGTGCTGTGGAAAAAAACAAAATAACATTTTCCTGATGTCAACGTATAAAAGTATAATTAATTAAAACAAAAATATAAAGAGAAACAATACTATTAAAATTAAATATAACACAGAACAAAAAGAACTACTTAGTGACGACCTAAATATTCAAATTGTTGCCCATCATACACTACTCTAGAATACATTATCCAGAGAATACTTAACGCCATTCAAAGCATATCGAGAGCAGAAATTGAGACTGCTGTTCAATCTACACTTGAAAGAATAAATGTTTGCAACGAAAATGATGGGCAAAAATTTGAACGTTTATGTCATCACTAAATAGTTGTTTTTATTTCTTTGTAATAGGGCTTTTCAACGCTTCTCATTTGTTTCGAGCCTCTGTCATATGCCGTATAATCCGTGTATAATAATAATATACGAGATATGAACGAGGCTCGAAACAAATGAGAAACGTTGAAAAGACCTAATATACGTTGACAGCTGGAAAATGTTCCTTTGTTGTTTCCATAGCACACTACTTTTAATGAATTTCGTTTACCGGTGACAGTAACAGTTATGTTTTTAAATTTACACGTTTTGTAAGATATCTCGAGATAGAAAAAAGGTATTAACATGCGGTTTTCGCTATTCTGTTGCTAATTTTGTCTAATTTTGTAATATGGTATTAAAAATGCATGTTTGTATTTAATATTTTCCAAGAAAAACTAGATTTCTGAAAAAAATTAAATAACGCCTTCTAGCTGGCATATTACTCAGTAAGTTGGTTCGAAATCATAACTTTTACATTGACGAAAAAGATCTGTCTTCAACAAGACCAAGTTTGCAAAATTTGATTAAGCAGAACCGGACTCACAGCCAGTTTTTCATAACAAGGTTCCCACTCATCCCCACCTCTTATTTTCAAAGGTAGACCTAAACTTGTCAAATCAAATATGCGTAGAATTTTATGAAGAATACGAAGATCGGATTTCCAGCGCCCCTTCATTAGAAAAATTTTGTAAAATTTAGATTTTTTAATTTTTGATATTCAATTACGCCCTCTAGCGGTGGTCCCACAATTATGAAAATAATTTCCAGGCTTTTCCTGAGGCAACTTTTGTTATAAAATTCTTTATTTCAAAGCTCTACTATAAACGGTTCCTGAGATATGGCCGAGAGCCATTCTTATTGGGACACCCGGTACAGGGCGTCAATAAATTATATCTCATGAATGAAATACCATTACGTCATTTTTACTTTTCCTCCCTAGGGAGGAAAAGTACAACATTGCTACCTACAATCAGGTCCGGAAAAGTATACTTTCGGTAGAGGTAGGTGGAAAAAGTATATTACATATCCAAAATCATCATCATCATCATCCTCAATGGTGCTACAGCCCTATGAAAGAGCCTCGACCTTCCCAAGTCTATTACGCCAGTTTACTAATGGAACTACACTCTATACTCTATAAATAGACTTCATTGTCAGTGAATAAATATAATACTGAAAAAGGGAGCTTTTTATGTTCAGTAAAAAGGCTGTTAAATCACAATAAAATAATAAAAGGGTAGGTAATACAAGTAAAAAAAGAGTAGTAAAAATAAAATTTGTACATATACGAGATCGAAACGGGTCTTAAAAGAGCTTAAAAGACAAAATGTCAGGTTTTGTCTTAATGAAAGTGTGTTGAAAATATTATTTAAATATTTAATTTAAGTTTAAGACGGTCCTGCTGTCCCCTCTTGTGACATCTATGGCTGTCATACTCACGTGCTAAACGTCAGTGTCAGTGATGAAAAACAGGGACAGGACAACAAAAAGGCAACAGAAGAACAGGGGCCTGATTCTAATTCATTTCGACAGTCGCAATTTCATTTCGACACCGCCATGACAGCCGCAGAGTATAGCGATTCTTATTCATTTCGATATTAGTTACAACTGGGGATATTAACCTTATCATGTTGAGACTGCTCAGAATTTGGGTTGGCGCTCCGGTTTATTGGAATTTGTTAACGAGAATAGTCTGGGAAAATTATCGAAAAAATGCCATTTTTGGGAAAAATTATTTACCAGCTATTTTATTGCTAAAATCGAATCTTAAGATTGCATATATTAGTAATATGGGGTATGACAAGTCCGCAGAAAGTGTGTTATTTTATTTATAAACAAATTAGCACTCCTAAATCTTCTTTTTTTTTTCAATTAGTGGTCTGTAACTCCTAAAATTTTTCCTTTGAGCCAAAAACACTCAAATAAAAATTCACCCTAATTTAGTTCTGCACAAAGTTATTTTTTTTTCCGATTTCCTTTAAAAAAATTTTACTCAGAAAATCCGAGTTTTCCCAAAAAATCTGCAATTTTCAATTAAAATTTTAGGGAAGTACCTAATTATTTATCAATAATTAAATAATAATTGATGACATGAAAGATTTATTATAGTAGATTATACAGAGGAGCTAAATTATGGAATAAATTCATTTATTTAAAACGGACGATTTTGGAGCAAAATCCCGAAAGAGGTCGATTTTTATTTTTAAATTACAATTTTTTGGCATATATTTCATACTAGTGACGTCATCCATCTGAGCGTGATGACGTAATCGATAATTTTTTTAATGGGAATAGGGGTCGTGTGGTAGGTCATTTGAAAGGGCGTTCAATTCTCTATTCAGTAATATAAACATTAATATCATTAGGTATTTATACAGGGTTGGCAAAAAAATTTTTTGAATTAAATTAATTGGCGCAAAAAGAAGAATGTATGTAATTTATTTAACTCAAAATACATTGTACTGCTGTCAGAAAATAGAAAAAAAGGTTTATTTCACAAATAAACATTTCTTTTCGCTTAAATTAAATCACAAACAGCCTCCCTCCTACCTATTGGCAGTTTGAACATTTAATTTAAGCTAAAAGCAATGTTTATTTGCAAAATAAACATTTTTTCTATTTTCTGACAGCAATAGAATGTATTTTGAGTTAAATAAATTACATGCATTCTTCTTCTTGCGTCAATTAATTTAATTCAAAAAATTTTTTGGCCTCCCTGTATAAATAATGATATTAATGTTTATAATACTAAATAGAGAATTGAACGCATTTGTAAATGAGCTACAACACGAACCCCTATTCCTATTTAAAAAAATAATCGATTACGTCATCACGCTTGGATGGATGACGTCACCAGTTTGAAATATATGCCAAGAAATTTAATTTAAAAATAAAAATCGACCTGTTTCGGGATTTTTCTCTAAAATCGTCCATTTTAGAGAAAATGAATTTATTCCATAATTTAGCCCCTCTCTGTATATCAGGAGACCGGCGACAATCTAACCAATAGTTTAGCAATAATTAAAATGTTAATTAAAAAATTTCGGCCGAAATAATAACCAGCAAGATTATGATACACCAGAATAACTATGATTTTCGTATAAAATATAAAGTATAAAGAATCAATTTTTTGGCTTATAAACAAATAGAACCCCTCAGAAAATATTAGATTAAATTAAATTAAGTTAACGCTGTTGAAAAGGGCACGGCTTCTGTGTCCTTTTCGAAGAAAAACAAATTGAATTGCGAGGACTGATTCCAGGTATAGCCGGTCAAATTTGACCGGCATTTGCGACCGAGTTATAAACAACAGGATTTTAATCTTTGAACCATTAGATACCTTTTAATTCCGGTCCTCTTTGTACATACAAATTTTCATATCTTCAAGACACTCATAACAAAAAAGATTTATGTCACTGTCACCAAATTATTTAATTATTGATAAATAATTACTTCCCTCAAATTTTAGTTGAAAATTAAAGATTTTGTTTGGAAAACCCGAATTTTCCGAGGAAAATTTTCGTCGAAGGAAATTGGAATAAATTATCAATGTGCAAAATTAAATTACTGTCAATTTTTATGTGAGTGTTTTGGTTTAAAGTTAAAATTTTCGGAGTTATAGAGCAATAATAAAAAAAAAGATTTCGGAGCGCTAATTTGTTTATAAACAAAATAGCACACTTTCTGTGGACTTTGCATAGCTATATTACTAATATAGGAAATCTTAAGATTTGATTTCAGCATGTCCAGCAATAAAATAGCTGATAATTAATTTTCCTTGTTTTTTACTAATTTTCCCAGATTATTACCTTACATCTTTCATTGAGTTGATGATTCATGTTGTGGACATTCTCAATTATTATATTTCTAATTTAATACTATTCTATCTAATTCCTCAAAACAAGCAAATTTCAATTAAACCCAGCTATATTATAATACCTTTTGCTTTAGTTTTCCTTGCAAGAAATAAACAAAACACATCTAAACTAAACCTAACCTCGCTTTTGGCCATTCATTCATCACCGTGTCAAATAATTTCGACAGTCGAAATTATAATATCAACACCCTTTTTAAAGTCGCAATTAATTTCGATAGTCGCTATTTCATGACGTCACTTCCTTAGTTCAACTAAAATCCACAAGGCTCGCACAATCGCATTTCAACCGTCGCCATATTGAAAGCGACTTGTTTTTGGTCGAAATTTGATTTAGAATCAGGGCCCTAACAGGGTCAGAAATGTGACAAGTATTTACCATGTCTGAGGTAGTTAAGGGTGCGGTTAAAAATACGTTTTTATTTTTTCCTAATTGATTTTATTTGTAGATGTAGGCAAGATTTGGGATAGACTATTTGATCACAGACCTTTTCTAAATGGAGAAATATCATTGATATTACAAGCATTTGAAGTAAGTACAAAATGTGAGGTTAGATGTTCTATTTACAATATTTTTCTCATCTCATGATGCTTTTTGGTTAGTCACATAATTATTTACTTTACTGTACCTACTACATTTAGTCCGCATACAATTTTTGATAATATAGCTATTCTACTATATAGATGAAAATTACAATTGGTATATGACGTCAAAAATTTGCAGACCCGACCCAGGGAAGAAGAATATATCAAGAAGCAGAGAGGAATGGAATAAATGAGGGGAGACTCGTTACCAATATTGGATAAATGAAGCTGATATGGAATGATAGATAGATTTTCTGTTTGTACCTACCTTTTGAAAATTTCATTTTCCCAATTATTGTTCTCATCATTCAAGCTTACTTTTTCTAAATGAGTGCTTTTGCTGTATCATTGTTTGATTCTATCTTATGTCTGAATCATTTGTTTCGCTTATTCAGAATTTCTTAAACATTATATTATACTAAATTACAAATTTTTTTTAGCAAAGACGGAAAGATAAGGAAGTAGATAACTTATTTAAAGCGATAGAAGAAATAACAGAGATTAAAGACACTGAGATTGAGAAGCTGAAGCAAGCTGAAAAACTTACAGATAAAATTAATGATAATTTAGAGGAAGCACTTCGAATTTGTGATAAATTTTCAGAGTTAGAAGAAACCTACAAACAGGTAAGTTACATTTTTTTTATTTTCACTTATTGGCATCCACAATTTTGATATGTATCTCATTCACTAAAAATGTATCGTGTTTTAAGATTGTCAGAGTAATCATTTTGGTAATTTTGCCATTTTATCTTCTTTTTCTTTTTTGTAGACATGATTTTTTGTCATAGAGACAACTCTATTTGTTGTCATTCGGCATACATTCCATTGTACTCTTCTGCATCTTATCCAGTTCTTGATGTTCACATCCTTACATCTTGCTCATATCGCTGGTACCTATGATTAATGTGATTCCTAATACATTTCCAGTGAAAATAATAACTCTGATAAGTATTGGCGATTACAATTTTTTTTATATGCGTGTCCACGAAGATTATAACTCCCAATATATTTATAATGAAAAGATTTAGTTCATAATAGATGCTGACGAAAACAATTATTTCCCTTTCTGTTTCTGTTTCTGCTGACGAAAACAATTATTTCTGAGAACTTTTTACTAATTATAATCTTCGTGGACCCACAAACAGAAATGATGTTTTTTGCTGATACTACTCAAAAAATAAATTTTTTCACTAACACTTTATTAGGGATTAAAATTTTCACAATCATATAATCAAAAATAATATTTTTCTCAGCGTTCATTAAAAGTTCTACTCTTAACGGCATTTTTCAGAGTTATACTTTTCGTAGGCGGCAGCGATATATCTTCTAGATCATCTAGATTTCCCCATAGGGGTCCTACCATTGATTTGTCTAAGGGGTTTCATCTCTGCTGTTTCTAGCATTCTTTTTGTCCTCTGTCAGGTCATGTTTCAGCCACATACATATCGCACCCTCAGTGCAAGACTGCAGTAACTCAAAATTTTATGAAAATGAAGTAATCATGGAATTCGATTGTAAACATGCATATCTATCCCCTGTAAAACTTTAGTAACTTTCAAATGCTTAATGGGCTAAATATTACAACAACAACAGTTTAACTATTTTGCGTTTTTTAACATAAGTTCCGTGCAAAACTGTTGTAAACTAATGTAACAGAGTTACAACAGTTTTGCATGGAACATTGCAACGGATTCGATAACAAGCAATGGAAAAAGTAAGATATTTGTTATTTTAATATCTATATCTGTGGTGTTTAGTTTTAATATACAGCACGTCTACATAATCCATTAACGGCTGAGACAATAAACAAAGATTTTCGAGACCAATCTATTCATGTAAATTTTATGTCCTTTGTGTGATATTATATTTATTTTCCATAAGATGTGTGCGATGTCGTTTGACCATTTATTTGTTAGATTGGATTAAAACCACATAAATTAAGACTAATTATTTACGACCAAAAAGTATTTTTTCTCATGAAAGGAAAAACAGTTATCTTAAAACTTGTGTATTGACAATACTGAGAGGTCAAAAATATCTATTCTCAGAAAACTTGCCAAAGAACAGCCAAAAATTCAAATGGCCAAAAAGAAAGATTTGGTATACTTATGCCATTCGGGTATGATACCAGAAGCCCACCATAGTTTTTATAAAAATAATTTGGCACAAGATGATGTACGAGAAGAGGACAACAACTACGGTAAAACCTGTCAGCAACGGCCACTAAAAATGAAAGAACTATTGGCTGATATAGAAAGGTGGCCGGTATTGCCAGTTTTTGTAGTCTAGATATACATAATTGGTTTGGGGAATTTTTAAACTGGCTGTTAGCACAGGTGGCCGGTAACACAGGTTTTACTGTAAAAGTAAATGTGTCTACACTTTTTACAATTTTCTCTGTGCAAAACTGTTGTAATTTTGAAATTCTAATACTAAATGTGTAGTGATTAACAATTTTTTCTGTGCAAAAGTGTTGTAACTTTGAAATTCCTATTTTTTTGCATTAATATTATTTTATTTAAATTTCTATTTTTGGTTAATGTAATATAGGCTGAAAAGCATGCAAAATCATAATCAAATGTTAAATTTTCTTAAAACTTGTGTCTTATTTCACCGATATTAGCACGAAAATAAACAAAATCGTCTTTATCTCGAAACTTACTTATTTCGACTTACTGCAGTCTTGCACTGAGGGTGCGATATGTCATTATTGGTCTCATGACTGTTTTGTAAATTCTGCCTTTCGTTTCTTTTCCAATATTTTTATTTTTCCATATTATTTTATTCAGACAACCTGCAGCTGTGTTTACTTTATTAGAGAGTTTTTGGGAACATCGTCTTTTTAATGTACATTAAACGTAAAATGTTATACTTGTTATGTGCATTGAGTAATAAAAATAAGGGAAAGCGTTTTTACTTAAATCGGTTTTGAATCCTTTCAGAAAATATGCTAACACAGATTAACGTTAATTGACATTTGACAAACGTAACCTATAAGGCGACAGTTGTGTGAATGGTATGACCTATTTTATTTGAATTATTTGCCATAATGGAAGGTAATATTGAAAATGTATTAAGACGACGAAGACATACAAAACTAACAGATCACAGTTTGAGAGTCTTAATTCTTCACAATATTTGTGATCCTGTTCACAATATTTGTGATCCTGTTGTGAATTATTCTAACAGAGTTGCCAAGCACAAGCCGATTATATTATCTGTTAACTGATGGTTATTACGAAAAACAAATTTTGATTACAATTTTATACATCATTACTATATTTTTTATTCTAGTTATCTTTACTTCAGCTCATATGACTTATTTTTCATTTTTTATGATTTAGATATATGACATTTGGCAATATTACAAATATGTAATCCTTTAATAACGTTACCCTTATTTATTATTTATTAATATACAGGATTACCCCCATTACAAAAAAATGTATATGCTAACATACAGTATAAAAATCAATCTCTGCAATTTCTTACAAAAACTAAGTGAAATTAAAGTCCTAATTATACCTAAATAATGGAATACCTTATCCGCTAATATAGTAATCAGTTAACTATTTTCAATGGGAAATAAGCCACAATTTTACCAAAAAAATGATTTTATTAACGTTTCGACGCCCAAGTCGGGTGTCGTTGTCAAAATACAAAATAATACTAGATTAAACAAAAATGTTGTTGCTTAGCAAAAAATTCTTTATATAATAATTACATAATAATTTATTTAATCTGACTCATTTATATCGGCAATTCAGACATGTATTATACGTTTTAAAGTAGAAGACTTTAAAATGATATTGCCAATATTGATGAGTTGCATTCCTGGGACGACTTTACTAAAAGATAGTTCATTCATAGATGTAAGTCATAGTCATAAGTCATAGACGTAAGTCAGTAACATATCGAGTTAGTACATATTTTATATTTTAGTATTATTTATATAATGTCTATGTATTATTAATATTATTTATAATTTAAAATAGCATATATTATATTAAAGTCAGAATGTGGTATTAGTCTTGAGAGTAAACTAAATGTAAGCCCAAATACTTACGATGTCGGGATAGTATCACTAGGTTTTTTCCTGGTTTTCCCTCGTGATTTACTATGGAATCTCTACCGCGAGAATTTTACTGCCACCGTTGCATTTGGTTGTCTTTTCAAAGACAGATCACATTCTATGATTTTTTGTGGCGGATATTCTTGAGTTGAGGTTGATTTCATGTAATCGAATGAACTATCTTTTAGTAAAGTCGTCCCAGGAACGCAACTCATCAATACTGGCAATATCATTTTAAAGTCTTCTACTTTAAAGTGTATAATACATGTCTGAATTGCCGATATAAATGAGTCAGATTAAATAAATTATTAGAAGAATTTTTTGTTAAGCAACAACATTTTTGTTTAATCTAGTATTATTTTGTATTTTGACAACGACACCCGACTTGGGCGTCGAAACGTTAATAAAATCATTTTTTTGGTAAAATTGTGGCTTATTTCCCATTGAAAATAGTTGATTATAAAAATGCCACAAGAAAATAGCTTCAGAACAACATTAGTAATCAGTTATTTTTCTGTTATTGTGCATGAGCAGAATAACGTCTAACTTTTAACATTATTAAAATAAGAGGCTTAAAAACTTTCTATTCACTTGATCTTCCACTTCTGTTTCGAGCTTTCCATAGCTAGATAGTCTGATGCCCAGAAATTTAAACTGCATCACTTGTTCTATTATTCTTCTACAAATAATAAGGTTCTATAAACCTTTCAGCACGAATTTACATCTTATAGATTTAATTATCTTCACTTTCAGAAATTAGTATTGTGTAGTCTGCATAACTGATTATTTTATTTTATTTATTAATGGGAGAACCCCTTTTTACGATTCAATTTCAAATATAATAAATATAAAGAATCCTATATGTCTAACAATACTCAAAATAATAAACAGAACAATATAAATAACTATATTATAAAAATGAATACACACTGAAAACAAAAATATGGAATCTATAGGTAAATAAAGCTTCTTTAATGCTATTTTAAGTTGTTTTTCTCATTTGGTATCCTTTTCCATAAAATAAGTGGACAACTTCCTTTAATTTGACCCTGTCAAATGGTTCCTTAAGGTCCGTTTTGCCATTGTAGAACAGTATTATCAAATCATTTTTAAACTAATGATATATGTCCACTTGTCCATTGTTCCGAGAAGAATAATGATTATTTTTCATCAAGGATTTAAAAAAAAATAGCCACCAGAGAGTACTGTATAGTGGAATTTTGTTGGATATTAGAACAGTTCTGTTCTCAGGAAGCACATATTTTCTGGGAACAAAACAATTTTTATTATTTGATTACTGTATTTTTTCTATTAACTTATTTTTTAGAGCACTCCTTTGGAACAGTCGAGGAATAAAAGAAAACTCGATTGGGATAAATTTATGGGCGGTATCACTACAAAATATTCAGAAATAAACAGCCAATTCGAAACCAGAGAAGAAGAATTAAAGAAATTTTATGAGGATATAGAAAAGAAGCTGCTCATTTGATTAGTTGAAAATGACTCAGACCAATACAGCTCCAATTGTAAACCCAGCAATAAGAATCAGACCTTCTAAAAAATTAAAATCCTACATTAAAAACCTTAAGAATTGTAATGACTTGTCAATAGGAATAAATAATATACTAGGTAAAAACAAAACAGACAAAAATGATAAACCACCACCGAAAGTATATCACTTAATAGATGAAGATGATGAAATTTATATTAAATCTATTTCTAAAAGAAGTAAAAACGATGTTTTCACAGAGTGGCCTTTAACCGAAACTTCTAATGTTAGTAGTACCGAAAAATTACTTAGTTTGGAAGATTTACACTGTCTCCACACACATATTTTGCAAGAAAACAAGACAGCAGAACAGAAAGTGTATCTGCATGAGATACTGGAAGGATGTGAGATCGTTCTACCTAAAAATGAGGAAATTCCAAGGAACGAAGAACTGGATAGGAGGTGTAAACAACTAAAAGCTGAGCAAGAAAACCAGAGCTACTTCGATATGACAAAAAACGTGGATAGCAGGAGAAAAGTTTATCCTGAAGACACTATAGGATACCAAAGTAAGTAGATTTAATAGTCTTTTATTTAATAGATATCAGTTTTTGCTATTTGTATTTACAATGAATCATGAAAAAATGTCATAGAGTAGAGACTTCTTCATACTTTCTTTTTCAGTTTTTATTGTATCTTCCAATTTAGTTCACGTGAATAACCAATTTCGATACCACCTCATGGAAGGTACATTCATTGGATGTTTTCTACTTTGTCATCTCTCATTTTTTTATAATTTTGTGTTTATATGATTATAATACACTCCTGACCAAAAAAACCTGGACACCTTAAAAATGGGTCATTTTTGATGTCTCGAATCTCCTAAACCTGTTGTCCGATTTTAATTATTTTTTTAATATCTTATAGCCTTATTCTCTAAGAATATCGATGTAGTAATAGTGTTGCTAAACAGGTAAATGTCATTGTATACCGGGTGTAACAATAATACTGTGTTTTTATTGTGTGTTGAAATTAAAACTCAATTGTAGCCTTAGCCTTTCTTAACATTCTGCTTTTTGAGTCATTCACTTATGTTGGATAATGAAAAAGTCAGATACTTTGACAACTAGCCATGTTCTTCATCAATACAGGGTGTTTCTAAGTAAATGCGACAAAATTTGAGGGGCAATTTTGCATGAACAAATAATGACCGTTTGATTTATAAACGTATGTCTGCAAATGCTTCGATTCCGAGATACAGGATGTGTTGAATTTTTTCTTACACACTGACGATTTATTTATTGCTCTAAAACCGGTTGAGATATGTAAATGAAATTTGGTGTGTTTTAAGAGGTAGTTATTGCGCATTTTTTCACATACCATGATGTATTTTATATTCACCATTGGCATGCATACGGGTCATATTACCCGGTCATATTACCTGTATGCACGCCAATGGTGAATATAAAATTTTTAGTTGTATGTCAAAAATGTGAAATAACTACCTCTTAAAACCTACCAAATTTCATTTGCATATCTCAATCGGTTTTAGAGCTATAAATAAATCCTCATTTTGTAATAAAAATTTCAACATTCCATTTTTTCATGCAGAATTAACCCTTAAAGTTTGTCGCACTTATTTAGAAACACCCCGTATTGATGAAGAACATAGCTAGTTGTTAAAGTGCGTAACTTTTTTATTATCCAACATAAGTGAATGAGTCAAAAAGCAGAATGTTAAGAAAGCCTAAGGCTACAATTGAGTTTTAATTTCAATATTTTTTAAATGCTAGAATATTCCACAGGGTGTTCCGAACTTTGAGGAAAAAACACAGTATTATTGTTACACCCGGTATACAATGACATTTACCTGTTTAGCAACACTAACTACATTGATATTCTTAGAGAATAAAGCTATAAGATATTAAAAAATCACTAAAATAGGACAACAGGTTTAAGAGATTCGAGACATCAAAAATGACCCATTTTTAAGGTGTCCGGATTTTTTTGGCCAGGAGTGTATTTATAAATAATGTCACCTTCATTGTCATTGTTTTAAAATTTGCTTTTTTGCTCGCTCTTTGCATAATCAATGAAATAAACAAAAATAGAAATCAATGTCAGAACAAATGTCTGAAGGTCATTTATAAGAAATAATATGACAAAAGAATCAACTGGTTTGTCATCTGCAAATTATCGTAGGTCTCTTAACAAGACACTTTCGTCTCAAGGGACATGTGAACAAAATCAGACTGACAGTAAGTGTGAATTGAAGATTTTGTCAGGCTGATGACGAGCTGGTGGAATACGTTCTGTGCAATGGCCAGGATTGGATAGGATACTAGAGCTCTACGACTTTGTAGAAGTATCACCTAAAGGTCAAAATAGACTTTGTTAAAAAGGGATGAGCCCCAATAAATAATAAACTGTCCGACAGCTTCGAAATCAACAGTGGACTCAAACAGGGCGATGCGTTATCTCCAATACTTTTTAACCTTGTATTAGAGAAAGCCATGAGGTCGGCCGAAATAAAAACAGAACTGCTATCGGTTCAAGGTCCCAAGTTATTACTAGCATACGCAGATGACATTGATCTCGTTGGAGACTCCATCCTATCCACAAAAGCCATTTTCAACAAGGTGGAACGAGAAACAAGCAAAGTAGGGCTGAGGATTAATGAAGAGAAGACGAAATATATATGTGTATAAATAAAATGACACGAAGAGACAGGATAGGACAAAATGTGACTGTCAACACCTTCAATTTCCAAAGAGTACAACGTTTTAAGTATCTGGGGGCCTTAATCACAGCTGACAACGATGTTACTGAAGAAATAAAAGACAGAATCCAATCAGCAAATCGCTGTCTATTCGCACTGGATAAGCTTATAAAATCAAAAAATCTTACAAGAAGTTCTAAGACCAAAATCTATAAATCCATCGTCAGACCTGTACTAACATATGGTTGCGAAACGTGGACCATGACCAAATCAAACGAAGAAAAGCTCAGACGTTTTGAACGAAAAATACTTCGGACCTCACCACGACATTAACACAAACCAGTATAGGATCAGAACCAACTTCGAATTAAAAGAACTCTACAATGACACCGATATTGTCCAAGAAATTAAACCACAATGACTAAGATGGGCAGGCCACGTGCACAGACTTCATAACGAGAGACTTGTAAGACTAGTATGGGAGGAGATTCCTACAGGCAAAGACCACTCGGACTTCCCAGAATGCGATGGAGAGATAACATCCAAGCAGATCTCCGAAAAATGAACATCCCATTTGACCCTAGGTTGATGGAAGTCCGAACAAATTGGAAGAAAGTTGTACAGTCAGCCAGGACCCACCCAGGGTTGTAGCGCTACGTGATGATGATGATGATGATGATGAGCCCCAATAGACCTGTTAGGGAGAGTGAAAGGGTGGTTAAGTAACCAGTTATATCTAACCTAACCTAATCTAACTGGTTTGTCAAGACGAACAAACCTAACTGTTCGGACAATGCAAAATGAACAAAATAAAAACTAGAAAGAACTTTGAATGAATATAAACAGAAAATACGATAAGTAGTACAAAGATCTAACTTAAAGTTGGGGAAACAGTGAAGAACAGCCAATGTAGATGTGGAAACAAAACAATGAGAGAAATATTTTGAAGAATTGTACCAAGAAACTGATATAGAACTACAAAAAAAACAAAACATCAAATGGTATATCGAAAATTTGTAAAAAAATGTTAAAATTGTTGGTATAATAGATGCTTTAATACATTAATTCCAGCCCAAGTTTGAGTTTATCTTAGATGAGTGGTAATTTTTATACCAGTAACACCTATCAGTGTTAAATTATGAGACAATAGGTCTTTTCTGTTTTCAAAAAGAAAAAAAACAGTTGATCTAACAATAAAACACTGAAAAAAACTTTTGTTTTCGATGCTTCCACAAAATTTATTACCAAACTATGTGACTACAGCTGCTTCGGCGACTACATAGTTTTATAATGAATTTTGTGGAAATAGTAAAAACAAAAGTTTTCAGTGTTTTATTGTTGATAAAATGAACTTCCATGAAGTAACGGTCGAATTCATCAATTATAAAAAACAGTTTGTTCGAAGTCCAAATGTCAGAGGTTATCTTACAATTTGTAGTTTCATTCTCAAAAGATATTGGAAAAAACAAATACAGTTGAGTTGGAAAGTCGGAAATTTACTCCATGCAACAGGAAGTGACAGAAAGTGACTACTGCTCCGATCACAGATTATATTATAAAACTTGTTATCAAATAAATAGAACGTAAAATGTTAGTTTTGCTTTAAAATTTTGGTACAGAATTTCAGCTACAATTGATGTAAAAGAGTTCTTGTGCTTGTGAGGTAAGAGTTTTTCCAGGCATAATCTAAAAAAAATCAATAAAATTTTCTTTTCTTAAACAAAACATAAACAAAACCATTCCTTAACTGTGTGAATGAGGTTAACTTTGTATGTATATTAATGGCAAAATAAAATACACTTACCATACAATGTCAAACTCTAATATAAAATTAGTAGTAAAAACAGCTGTTTGTGTAATATAAATAACTTCTAAATGCAAAAACAGGACAAAAAAACAGCAAAAAATCCAACAAACTGACAGCCACAAGTATACAAACCAGAAACGTCACAAATTGTACTTAAAATCTGAAAACGTCTCCCAGCGTCGTTATTACTGAGTCTAGAGCGTTCATAAAAATAACATGTGTCTTTACTTAATAACAGGCGGCAGCTGGTTTGTCTTTAGTTTCATGTGTGGAAGATAATGATGCTAGATAAAAAATATGTGTTTTATCTCACCGGGTATTAATGACGTACGGGTAAAGAACCAGGGACTCAACTGTATTTTAGTCCTTACTTGGTGTAACTGAGTAAGTTTTTGTTGCGTTCCTAATTACTGTAGGGAAATAATTTGGTATACAGGGTGTTTGGTAAAGAATGGGCCTTAGATTCCTGAGCTTAAAATAGGTCGATTTAAGCTAACTTACTTTAGTACAAAAGTTGATAATAACCGAAATACAGGGTGTCAAAGTTAAACTTTTATTTTATTTATTTTTGAATATTTCCTGACAGGCATGGGACAACAATACGAAATTTGGTAAGTGGTGCTGGTATTGTACAATCTACTAAATTATGTTAAACAAACGTTTCTGGCTACTACCAGAGGCGTACGACGGGGGAACGTGAATGGTTGACCCTTCCCAAATTCTACGCCACTGGCGGAATAGCTATTTTAGTGCAATTTTTTGATTCTCCAATACTTTCTATGTAAAAAACATACTCTTCATTCATAACGATAAAGCCATTAGTTTTCGAGATATTTGAAGCTAAAAACGAAGGAGCATAATACAATAATCAAAATAAGTGTGCCTTTTCATTTTTAACTTCAGATATCTCGAAAACTAATGACTTTATAGATTACGAATGAAGAGTATATTAATTGCATAGAAAGTATTGGAGAATCTAAAAATTATGCTAAAATAGCAGTTTCATCAGTGGCGTAGAATTTGGGAAGGGTCAACCATTCACTTTCCCCTGTCGTACGCCTCTGGTAGTAGCCAGAAACGATTATTTAACATAATTTAGTAGGGTGTACAGTGCCTACACTTTCTGCCAAGTATCACACGGATATGTCAAATTATTTTAAAGTATTCTTTTTTTTTAAATAATTTATTCTTTATTTAAAACTTTAAGAACTATGTGTGCCCGGTACTATAAAACTATTTGACATATTATCCTTATGGTACTTGGCAGAAAGTGTAGGTACTGTACACCCTACTAAATTATGTTAAATAATCGTTTGTGGTTATTACCAGAGGCGTACGGCAGGGGAAAGTGAATGGTTGACCCTTCCCCAATTCTACGCCACTGATGAAACTGCTATTTTAGCATAATTTTTAGATTCTCCAATACTTTCTATGCAAATAATATACTCTTCATTCGTAACGATAAAGTCATTAGTTTTCGAGATATTTGAAGTTAAAAATGAAAAGGCACACTTATTTTGATTAATGTATTATGGTCCTTCGGTTTTAGCTTCAAATATCTCGAAAACTAATGACTTTATCGTTACGAATGAAGTGTATGTTTTTTAAATAGAAAGTATTGGAGAATCAAAAAATTGCACTAAAATAGCAATTCCGCCAGTGGTGTAGAATTTGGGAAGGGTCAACCATTCACGTTCCCCCGTCGTACGCCTCTGGTAGTAGCCGAAACGTTCATTTAACATAATTTACTAGATTGTTCAATACCAGCACCATTTACCAAATTTCGTGTTGTTGTCACATGCCTGTCAGGAAATATTCAAAAATAAGTAAAATAAAAGTTTAACTTTGCCACCCTGCATTTAGGTTATTATCAACTTTTGTACTAAGGTAAGTTAGCTTAAATCGACCTATTTTAACCTCAGGAATCTAAGGTTAAGCTATGGCCCATTCTTTACTAAACACCCTGTATTGGCATATTATATTTAATCAAACAATTAACATAAGTTTTATGTTTTTAGTAAAGGAAATGAATCGACATCTGATAGCAATTTTCCAGTTCGTTGTGTCAGTTGCAGCTGGCTTCCTTTTTGGTTTTATTGGAGTGGAGATCATAATCGGAAGTCTAGATTTTGGATTCAGGCTATTGCTAGGCATCATTTGTGCATTGACAGTGGCTTTAGCAGAACTTTATTTCCTAGCGAAAAAACTCAACGAGGATCTACAATTTGAGCATTCCTTGGAAGAACATAATAAAAAGGGAATTAAATTAGATTAGAAATGATCGATTTATCGAATTTTTACTATATGTAATTAAGTGATAAAGTACAGGTTTACTGAACAATACACACAAATACTTGTTTATTAACAATTGAATACTTTTATTATTAGGGTTGCTATTTTTACTGTTACTCGCTTAGCATTCGAAGTTTTGATAAAATATTTATTTAAAATACTGTCTGAGCATGCAATATTTACTGATTGCACATAAAATCTCACAACTGGTCATTAATTCCGGAGAATTCTTTAATTTCTGCATAGAGAGCACATTTTTTCGTAGTACCCGCTGATAATTATCACCCAACTAGAACCAAACTTGTCCCATAATGACAATATTTTCAAAATTGTCTTTAAGTGTCTTCTCAGCATTTCTTTTGTCTGTAACCAGTATTTATAAATGCCTTACAAACGGTTTCAGTAGTCATAAGAAGGCCCATTTGTCTTATAAACGTTTTTGCTAAATTTCTAAAACCCACTTGTGGAGTATTACATGCCCACTGCTTTAGGCCAATCATAAAAATACTTCTTAAAGTTTGTTTAGCAGTAAATTGTTGACTTCAATGGTCAGTACTTGTACTGGTACTTCAATAGTATAAAAGGCCCAGTTTCGGGTAAAATTTAAATATGTTTAATTGTTTGTTTTTCTATAATCTTAGCAATTAAAATAGATTTAATTTATTTTAAAACCCATTTGAAAACATTAATTTCGGGTATATAAGGCAAAGCAATATATTTTACATCCGTTTTTTTGTTTTTGTCGTCGTAATTATTGTAAATTTTGTGGATCCTTTGCTTTATTATAGGAGTACCGTCTAGTCAGTGTTAATTTTCAAAAGACCAACTCTGTCTACCTCGTTTACTTATCGCTCCGGACCGGTCTTAACAATGGGCCAAGTCAGATAAATTTAATAATATTTACGACCGCATTGACCGAATTGAAGTCAACCATTTACTGCTAAACAAACTTTACCATTTATGATGTTCCCAATTTACGTAGGATCCATGCTGATACCATTTTTTTATACGCTTTAACTCGCCTATTTACCAATATTTGTCAAAAACAAATTTCAGCACTTTTCATATCCATTGTTCGTACAGTGAGATGATAAAATCGTACCTCTCTGTCAACTCGTTTTTGCAAAGATAAAACATAATCGCTGGAACATGTCGATGTTTAAGCTTGTTCTAATATCTAATGGTATCAACGTTTCAGCATTTCGATGTACCCCCATCAGGTGACAGTCACACTCTCAACTTTTTTAAATAGCAAAGGGTGTCATGTGACATACTATGAAAGATACTAAAACTCTGATTCCAAAAATATATTACACTTAAAGTGTGTCTCATCTAAGGTGAAGAAACCCCAATATTTCTACTATCAAAATAAATACAGATTTGAAATTTTGGACAGTCATAAAGATTGATGGTTCACATTTTTTAAGATAGTCAACTGAAATTTAAAATTTAAACGCGGCCTATTGCGAATCCACAAAAAGGGTGAATTTTCGATCTTTTGCTTCGCGTGAGAGATATAAAAAAAAGAATTTGTGTACTTTGTACGCACGTAAAAAGGTATACTTCTATTATATGAATTCAACGAAATCAATATACTTTAAATAGTTTATTTATATTTAATTTAACTATTAAACTAATTTTAATACTTACTACTTTCTAAAAATTTTTATTAAAACAATACCAAAAATTAAAAAAATAAAAGAATAAAACACACACAAACACATTGAAAAATGCCACAAAGAAATGATTTCTGAACAATAATTGTTGCGAAAAATTTTAACTAAATACGTATTTTCTGAAAAAAAAATATATAATAATATACTTACAATCATAAAATGTATAAAAAAATAGTAACTTGTATTGGGGATCGAACCCGGTTCCCGTCGACCCCGTCGATCCCGCCGATCGAAAATCGAAGTGCTTTCCCATTGCGCCACCTTCGCATATCTGTCATGTGGGAATATACACCAAATGAACGTTTACACCATAAACTTTTTAACAGGTTGTTTATTACTTATATGAATTTAATCAAATTAGTTTGATATTTGTGGAATTAAAGGAATAATTTGTGGAATAACAATATATTAGGTGAATATTGGTAGAAATTTTGATGGTAACCAAATTATGTAAATCAAAGCATTACATACTGTTTTGGTACATTCATTTTAAATTTTCCAAGAATATATGTAATAGGTAAGAATTATACCTATGTAATTTTTTATTAGGATACTGAAACATTTACAATTATTACGTACCTGTCGCTTTTAAAAAACTATTTAGTAAGTCACTACAATTATAAACTTGCTTTTTTCTCTGCCATCAGAACAATAAAAACTAATATACACAACATTTGTTTATCCATAATCTCCATATTAAACAATTATTGACAGATGATTTTAACACCCAATCAGGTCCCGTATAACGTTTGAGCGACTAATACCATACTGTAGGTGTGCGCATGCGCCCAGGAAAATAAAAATTCACCCTCGCGCTTAAAGAAGTATAAATTCAAAAATTATTTGGAAAAGTTGTTCCAAATATTATTACAACCTCACATACCAAATTTCATGGCAAATTGTACTTTTAGTTTTTCCATTATTTAGATCAAGGATCCTAAAATTCTCAGATGCATCTCAGGACAGCCAATTTTGGGCTTAGGATCTTGACTACAAATACTAAAACAACTAAAAGTGTGAATTTTGTCATGAAATTTGGTACGTGTGGTTATAATAATATTTGGAACAACTTTTTTAAATAACTTTTTTCGATATCCCTAACGCGAAGCAAAGTATCGAAAATTCACCCTGTGTGTGGATTCGCAGTAGGCCACGTTTATTTAAATTTCAGTTAACTATCTTAAAAAATGTGAACCATCAACCTGTATGACTGTGCAAAATTTCTTATTGAACTTTTTATGACTGTGTCTTCATCTTAAATGCGACACACTGTTTATACAGGGTGATCAATTTTTGTGGCAAAGTCTGTTAAATCTATTGTTATAGGAGATACCAAACAAAAAGTTATGTACAAAAATAGGAGATAGCATTTAGCTCCACATTTTAAAATTACTTACAATTATACAGGATGTGTTCCATCACTCCGTATCACACCATAGATATGTTTTTTTTTTTAAATGAAACACGATTTTCATGAAATTTGGTCATAACTTTTAAAATACCTTATATAACCCAAAACAACTTTAAATTCTTGTAACGAGGAAGTGAAGCGAACGTTATATTTAAAATAAAATACAGGGTGTTTCATTAAAAAACATAATATATCTTTGTTTCGGTAATGTGTTTTAGAAGACTGTACATTTAAATCTAATTTTAAAATGTGTGTAAAATTTTTACTAAGTTGCAAGGGATATTTTACATGATCCCTCTTACTATTAGAAAAATTGAGTATGTGGCTGTCACCCGATGAAGGTTAATCGAAATATCGAAACGTTAGTACCATTATATTAGAACAAGCAAGTTGAGGGGGGGATTGACTTATAACTTATTCACTGGACACTTTTTGCATGTTCAATTTGCGTGTACAATTATTTTCTGATGTCATTAAATATCTTTAATCTAATGAGTAGAATTGAATTTTAGCTGAAATATAGGGCAAAATCTACTAACTTTTCTTAATATTCCTATTAATACCACCGTATCAATAAATAAATAAGGTATGGCTAAATATCAATTTTGAATATTCACTGTCAATATTGTACATATTTATTAAACAATTCTAAAAAAGCTTGATAAAAGCAATATTACTGAGGATTTGTATAAATTTATACCTGATGGATATGAAGAAAAAACTTTTTTGTATATAAAGAAAAAAACACATCAATGTATTATTAATATTATTACTCCAATAAGGAAATACGTAACCACAGATAAGTTATTAAATTATTTGTTAATATTTTTATACTCTTTTTTTCTTCCTATAAAAAGGAGTGACCTTAGGACCAAGGAAAAATAAGTTAGATGATTTTTATATAAAGTTAGGAATGGTAAATGGTGTAATCTAAAGTATATCAGTACGAGGGCTGTCGTCTTAGTTTTGCTTAAAGCGATAAAGACAAAATATATACAGGGTGTTAGTAAATAAGTATGAAAAACTTTAAGGGATAATTCTACATGAAAAAATATTGGCAGTTTGCTCTATAAACGTATGTCTGCAAATACTTTGTTTCCGAGATACAGGGTGTTGAAATTTTTATTTCAAACTGCCAATTTTTTTATTGCTCTAAGACCGGTTGATATATGAAAATTACATTTGGTGGGTTTCAAGAGGTAGTTATTGCGCATTTTTTGGCAAACAAATAACAATTTTATATTCATCATTGGCGCGCCTACAGGTAATGGTCTGAATTTTTTTAAAGAAAAAATGGTACGCGACTGAGATATTTCAAATTAAAAATTATTTTTGTATTCAACGTTTAATTTATGAAAAAGAACCTTTCTTGTATTTTTTTCGTATAGTGCACCGTTTTTATGCGAAAAAATAAAACATCTTCGAGCGTATTTTTCATTTCTTAATACATCATCAAGAACTCTCCAATATAATAATACCAAAGTAGAACAATAACAGAAAAGATTACTAAAAATTTTAACTAGGTGCAAAGCTACAACAAATGTTCAAAATTACCTCCTTTAAAGGTGACAGAATAATTTTATATTCACCATTGGCGCCCGTACAGGTAATGGTCTGAATTTTTTAAAGAAAAAAATAGTTCGCCACTGAGAAACGTCAAATTAAAAATCATTTTTGAATTCCTCGTTCAATTTACGACAAAAAATCATTCTTGTCTTTTTTCATATGCGGAGTCGTTTTTATACAAAAAAATAAAACATCTTAACGCTTACGAATTATTCGAGGTAGTTTCCATATGCATAGAAATTTATTTCAAATACTTTGTAAACGTTAAAATATTTTATTTTTTTTGCATAAAAACGGCGCCTCATATGAAAAAAAGACTAAAACGATTATTTGTCGTAAATTGAACGAGGAATTCAAAAATGATTTTTAATTTGACATATCTCAGTGGCGTACTATTTTTTCTTTAAAAAATTCGGGCCATTACCGGTACGCGCGCCAATGGTGAATATAAAATTACTCTGTCACCTTTAAAGGAGGTAAATTTGAACATTTGTTGTAGCCTTGCACATAGTTAAAATCTTTTTAGAAATATTTTCTGTTATTGTTCTAGTTTGGCATTATTATATTGGAGAGTTCTTGATAATGTATTACGAAATGAAAAATATGCGCGACGATGTTTTATTTTTTTTTGCATAAAAACGGTGCACCATACAAGAAATGTTCTTTTTCATAAATTTAACGTGGAATACAAAAATAATTGTTAATTTGAAATGTCTCAGTGGCGTACTATTATTTTCTTTTAAAAAATTCAGACCATTACCCGTAGGCGCGCCAATGATGAATACAAAATTGTTATTTGTTTGTCAAAAAATGCGCAATAACTACCTCTTTAAACCAACCAAATTTAATTTTCAAAGCTCAACTACTGGTCTTAGAGCAATAAATAAATTCGCAGTTTGAAAAAAAAAATTTCAACACCCCTTATCTTGGAAACGAAGCATTTGCGAACATACGTTTATAGAGCAAACTGTCATTATTTTTTCATGTAGTTTTATACCCTTAACCCCTTAAAGTTTTTCATACTTATTTACTAACACCCTGTGTATATAGACTTAAAGTACTTTATTGCTTTTCAAAATATGTCCCACCAAGATCGATACACTTTTGCATACGTTCAAATCAATTGGTAAAACAGTTATTCCAGTCTTAAGATGACACCTGCAAAATCGCTGTTTTAAAGGGATCGATGTCTTCTTCTGGCGACTGGAATCGCTGTCAACGCACTGAATTCTTGATCTTTGGGAACGTGAAGAATTGGTTGGGTCAAGGCTATACGCTGGATGATTTAAAATTCAATGTTTTGAAGCTCCAAAAACTCTATTGTCCTTTGGGCAGTATGGCACTTACATTGTCCTGATGTAGGATGATTCGCCATTATGTGTTGCTTTGTCGGAATTTCGCGATAACTTCTGGTAAACAAACGGTTATATACCAATCAGAAGTAACCGTTATTCGATCTTCTAAAGCAATTGTTGCCACATGACCAGATTTTGACACACAAGTTGAGACCATTTTCTTTGATACATTTCGAGAACACTTTTGTTCACTTTCATTTTGTTCACTGGATCACTTTTGTTGCTTTTTCCTCATCGTGAAACATCCACACTGCGGATTGGCGTTTATTTTCCGGTTCCTTGGAGTAAATCCAAGATTCATCGTGGCTAACAATATTATAAACGTTTTTTGAGCTTCCTTTCCAACCGTTCCAATGTTTTTTGACGCCAATTGACGCGAACCGCTTTTTGCTCCTCTGAGCAAATGAGAGATCCAACGGGAAACCAACTTAGTAACACCCAGTTCTTCATGTAGAATCTTTTGGATCGAGATCTTTGAAATGCCCAAAGATTTTCCTATTTCCCGGTATGATACACGGTGGTCATCCTTAATTAGCTGACGAACCGCATCAATGTTTTGCTGTGTAATGTACCTGGCCTGGATTCGTCGCTGAGACTGGAGCGACCACGTTGAAATTCGCAATACCAGCGGGAAATAGTTGACTGGTGTACTTCATCCAGTTGAAAATATTCTCGGTTCATTTTTCGACAGACTTGCTAATTTTAAAAATTCATTGTATCTACACGTCTTGTATCGCAATGGAACTGTCGATTTATGTCAACAAAAGATTCAGGTTACATTTTTGTTGAAGGTTTTATTGGTGGCGCCGTCTAAGCGGCTATATGTGAAACTAAAAGACAAACCTCGTATAAAACAAATACTGTTTTTACAGTTTATGCTGAAAGAAAACATGAAATAAGAATGCTTTTGGAAATTTGGATATTGTGCACCTTAAACTTCTCTCCAGGAGTATCAGAGTATAAATACTATTTCTTATATTTGTTCTCCAATTTTTAAAACTGTGTTACTTGTTCATTTAGAGATTAAGATGGTACAGTTTTTCAAATATACGATGACAGTAGTTGGCCGTATTGATTTAGGCTCCATCTACGATGCGCAGTCAACAGAAACACAATTCATCGAAAGCGTTCCCACTTATTTTTCTAAGCAAGATGACGAAATCGCCAAGTGTCGCCGTATATTTGACAAGCTGTAATTGAACTTTAGTTAGATGCATTCAATTTGTATTATTTGTTTTGTTAAATTTGTTTTGAACGTTGTATAATTCCCTAAAAATTCTCTAAAGATGTACAACGCCGGTTATTCTCTAAAAAAATACTTTAATAAACAAATTTTAAACTCTGTGTATTTTTTTCATAATAAGTACGTTCATGTTCGATATTTTTTTGTTCGATTTGTTTAACCATTGAGAACAATAGAAGTATGAAAGTATTGAGAAGAAGACTAAGAACGGAGACAAGGCAGATAATAAAAATTAAAGGTAGAAATGGTCATCTTACATCCAACAGAGAGGAAACCCTTAAAATAGTTGAAGACTTCTACAAATTGGTGTACACAAGCCAACACAAAGTAAATAGCAAAGAAGATCAAGTACCAGATATATTAACAAGGAAAAAGGGCATTGTCAACAAAGGATCAGAACTGCTACCGGAAATCACAATAGACGAAATAAAACTAGCCCTAAGAATAACAAATCTCCAGGCGAAGATTCTGTAGTTACTTATGCAATCAAAATCGGAGGCACTTGTCTTCTTAAGAAAATAAAAAACCTCTTTAACATGTGCCTTTTAGATAGTAATATTGGCTCCGTGCGTCTCCCCTCTACGTACAGTCACGTGATACGCTGTCAGATTTTGTAAGGACGTTTTAACATTGAGTCTTATGGGATTATTTTGTTAAACTTGAATATTTTATTTTGTAGTGATAATAACCGAATACAATTGTTAGAATTCATTAGTTATTAATTTATACTGTAATTTATAGTGCAACAAAATATTTTCTTTTTCGTTAATAAATATTTATTGACATAAACTGCGATAGTGAGGTTATGCATACAAAATCAAACTGATAATCAATATTGGAAAGTGAAGAATTTATAGTGCGTTTTTATTTTCTGTTTATATTAATACATAATATCACTAGCGTGACACGACATTTTTTTAAATGTCTCATTTAAAATCAAGTATATTCAAATATATATTCAAAGTATATTCTGAAAATAGCTTCAGAACAACGTCTCATTTAAACATACACAAAGCGTCCTTATAAAATTTCAAAAAACCGCCACCATGAGCAGGTCGGTCGATTTTGCTTTGACACTTTGTTAACGCTCGGAGCGAATACCCGACAAATGGCACAATGCTGAAGTATTCTATTGAACAAAAAAGGAGATTCTTCTTAGTCACTTTAACAAACTCCTTACAAGAATAGTAACGAATCATCTTGAGAAAAAACTTGATTTCTACCAGCCAATGGAGCAAGCGGGATTTCGTACCGGATTTGGAACAAATGATCACCTACAGAACATTAAAACGGTAATAGAAAAGACTATCGAATACAATCGATCACCCGTTTTGGCTTTTGTAGATTTCCATAAAGCCTTTTGACACGGTAGAATTGACAAAAATCTGGAAGCACTACACTGCCGTGCTAAGCCCAAAGGCGGTAACTAATTTTTTATCGAAAATGAGATTGTTGTATTTCTACGTAGAACAGGGTATTTAGAATATTTTTACCAAGTCCTTGGAGTTGTAGAACTATTATAATGGGTATCTAGAATATATTTACAAAGTCTTTGGAGTTGTAGAAGCATTATAATATAATGAAACCTACTTAGAAATACAAAAATGTCATTTTCGATAAAAAATCAGTTACCGCCTTTGGGCTTAGCACGGCAGTACAAGCATGCCGTATTGATTACCGATACACAAAGTTAATTTGCAATACATACAAGAACGCAACTATGTCGGTGAAACTACATAAAAACACGGACCATATCCCAACCGGCAGAGGAGTCCGATAGGGCGATACCTTATCGCCTAAACTGTTTACCGCAGTACTAGAATATGCTTGTAAAAAACTTAACTGGGAAGAGCGAGGCCTGAATATTGACTGTAGAAGATTAACAAATTTGAAATTCGCAGACGACATAGTTTTATTCTTTCACAACGTCAAAGGAGATATGTACAATGCTACATGAACTTCAGTTAGTGTGTGCCAGTGTAGGTCTTAAAATAAACATCTCCAAACAAAATTCATGACTTACCTAGCGGAAATATCAATATTGGAGACAATGAAGTAGAGCTAGTGGAAAAATACATATACCTTGGACATGAAATAAAGATCACAAGAGACAACCAAACATGCGAACTACGAAGAATAAACCCAGCGTGGGCAGCCTATGGAAAAGTCAAAGATATCTTTAAAAGCGGTACACCAATTTCTTTAAAACGTAAAACATTTGACCAATGTGTGATGACTTATGGTGCCGAAACTTTGACAAATAAAATGCTGCAAATAGCCCAGAGGAAAATGGAAAGGTCAATACTTTGTGTCCTCCAAACTTCTTTATGTCATCACCCATCTCATTTGTGGCCTTCCTCTACTTCATCCTAACCACGGTCTCCATTGTTGTATTTCGTGATTCCATCTTTTATCCTTCAGTCGGGCATTGTGTCCTGCGAAGCTCCATTTTAATTTAGCAGCATGTTCTCCTGCGCCTTTTACTTTGGTTTTGCTTCTAATCCATTTATTTGTTTTTTTTTGTCTATGAGCCTCAGCCCGAGCATTGATCTTTCCATCGCTCTCTGTGCCTTTACTATTTTATCCATATTGGCCTTGGTGAGTGTCCACGTCTGTGAACCATACGTAAGTATAGGGAGGATATACTGATCGTAAACTCTGGTTATCAAATATTGTTCTATTTTAGTGTTTTTCAAGATCCAACTCAGTTTTCCAAATCCTGCCCACACTAACCTTATTCTTCTGGTAATTTCGGCAGTTTGATTTTCTTTGTTAACTTTCATTATCTGTCCCAGGTAAATGTATTCGCTTACTGTTTCTAAATCTATGTCATTCAACGTTATTTTTGTAATGTTCGGTGTATTCGTCATCACTTTTGTTTTTTCCAAGTTCATCTTAAGACCTACTTTTTCCGAAGTTTGAAATAGTTGCGTCATCATGGTCTGTAATTCTTCGAAACTTGTAGCGAATATTACAATGTCGTCAGCATATGTCAAATGACTCAGTTTTCTTCCATTAACATTTATTCCTTTATCTACCCAGTTAATGTCTTTGAACACGTCTTCAATCCCAGTGTGAACAGCTTTGGTGAAATAACGTCTCCCTGGCGAACTCCTCTGTTGATTGGTATAGGTTTGGTTTTCTCATCTATATTTGTATTTTCATTGAAGCTTTCTTATAAATATTATGTATGAGCATTATGTATCGAGAATCTATCCTGCAGTTGTTCATAGCTCTCTTTATTGTCCAAAGTTCTATGGAGTCGAATGCCGTTTCATAATCAACGAAGCCAATGTATAAGTTCAAGTGATATTCATTGGCTTTCTCTATTAGCGTTCTGACTGTAAGATGATCCGCTGTACTGTAACCCTTTCGGAATCCTGCCTGCTCTACCGGTTGATAGCTATCAAGCTTCGACGATAACCTATTAGTTATTACTCTCATAAACAGTTGGGACAGAAGGGAAATTGGCCTATCGTTCTTTAAATCTCCCCTGTCTCCTTTTTTGAAGAGAATTATTGTCAAACTTTCTTTCCAATCATCTGGGACTTCCCCTTTGTGAAGGCATTCTTTGAAAAGATTTTTCAATTCTTCGAAAATAATTTCACTCCCCTCCTTCAACATTTCGGCAAGTATTCCATCTGGGCCCGGAGCCTTATAATTGTGCCATAGCTTGTTTTATTTCGAAGGGAGTACTTTAGGGAGTACTTCTGAGTTGACATTTATTATCTTTTTCTTAAGATTTTCCTTTGCAGTCTATCTGGGTGTTTGTTTGAGGAATATAAATCACGGTAAAATGTTTGTGTAACTATTAGGATTTTGTTCTTTTCTCTTGTTTCTTTTCCATCTTTATCTTTTAATGAGATTATGAGGGGCTTTCCTATGTTTGGTCTTTTATGCATTTTAGGCCTCGGTTTTTTTCTATATTTTTTTCTACATTGTTTTCATTGTAGATCCTTAGGTACCTTAAGTCTTCTTTTACTCCCTTTTATTTGTTTATTCAATTCTTTGAAACCATCGGTGTTTCGCTTTCCTTCGCTTAGAAATAGGCGTCTCTTTTCCATCAACCGTTTTGTTCCAACGCGTATTTTGTTTTCTTTACTTTTTGTTTTGTTTGCCACAGTCAGGCCTGCTTTCAAGAGCTTTCGTTGCATTTCTCTATTAATTGTGTTCATGTCGGTATTTTCTTGTTGATAATATTCTACAAATTCTTCTATCAAGACTTCTCTGTACTCATCTCTCTTCTGTCGGATTTTAGTTTGATCTATCTGATTACAATTATGTGGCCTGTTTCTACGGGTTTTGGTCTGTTTAAAAACAACCCTTACTCTTAAAAAACGATGATCGCTGCCAGTTGTGAATTGATTGAGAGCAGGTTTATGTCTTCAAAAATGTCTTTGTTCCCACATAAGAAGTAATCGATCTCGTTTTTCGTCTTTTTATAGGGAGATATCCACGTCCATTTTCGGTTTGCTTGTCTTTTGAAATATGTGTTCATGGCATATAAATTTTGTTGTTCTAAGAAGTTACATAACGTCTTTACGTTTTGTTTTTTTTCTTAGAAGAAAAAACACAACGTTAAGAAAACTAAATATGTTAGCAAACAAAATTATGTACAGGATGACGGCATAAACATCAGAAATGCCATATTGAACAGAATATGATCCATACGGAAACTCGTGTATCTCGGCAATAATATCAATAAGAGCTGCGACCCAACCGTAGAAATTAAAAACCGAATAGAACAAGCCCGAGCTACTTCTGTAAACATAAGAAACGTAATTTGAAGTTACGATTTTAGTATTGACATTCACGTTCGAATGACATATTGCTATATCTTTCCTGTCCTACTGTATGGAGTAGAGGCGTGGACTC